>NW_028318013.1:1105681-1263636 GCF_062004578.1 Staurois parvus
AGATGGCCACTGCCAAAAATACCAGGGGGTGTTTTTCAAAAATAATTCTCAGCAAAATAAAGCACCGAGACATGGATGGATGGGTGGGTTTGCTTTGAATATTGCCAAGGAATTAAAAACAGCATTTTTTGATTTGTGGTGCTCAGATGCAGTGCAGTTCCACTTTAATGTCCAGACTTCTATGAGTGCAGTCTGCTACAGTAAATTCTCACCTCCTTCCAGAGATCTTCACTACACAAATTGTGTAAGTACAGTACTCTGTCTTGATATCAGCCTCTGGTAAAATGGGTGTACAAAAGTTGTACTCAAAGTGGGAGAGCCAACACTAGAAGCCATTCACGTATGCTACATCTACATTTGCTTACAAGGAACATTCTAAGCAGAAGAGAGAGATAACCTTATCAATCTGCTGCAGCTTCTTCTCTTTCTAATTTCACGCTGAAGGAAGAGGTGACAAGGCTGTACTGCATAACATCAGTACAGAAAGTAAGGGCAGCTACCTGGCAAGCTATGAAGGTTGTGTAAATTGTAGGACTAGATGGACAGATACAAATCCAACTAGAAAAGCTACAATTTCTGGGGAAATTGTGTGAAGTGTTCTTGCCTCCACCAGTAGTCTACAACTGGAGTGGGTGGAGTAACTGGGTGGAGTGGCTTGTCACCCTGCTGCCTGCTCACACACCTGGGTTCCTATGGCAACTCACTCTACAACAAGGGCAGAGAAGAGCGGTTAAAAACAAACTGCTCCAACTTGCTCACTTCACTGGCGGTTGCCATCTTCAAACGGTTGTAGTTTAAAAATTATAAATCCTACACCGAAGAGCTTTATATTGTGAGAATCACAAGACCCAGACCTACATTGTGATGCATAGTATGTCTCTAAAATATTAAAAATGAAGGCACAGTCGCAGTGTAGAAATTGTCCTTCAAATTTGAGGTGGCTAGAGTGGAGTTTCAATGAATGTCAATGGGCGACGTGAGTTGCAAACAAATGGTCACATTGTGAAAACTATCAGGACTATGGCTTAGCCATGGACATTTTTAGTGGAAGCAGGGATAGCTGAACATTTTGATATAAGATTTGTGTAGGTGGGCTTGAAAATGAGGGAGTGATGGCAGTTTAGAAATCATGTTCTGATTTTTCAGCTCACACTCTAGCCTTTGTCACTCTGCTGCCTGCTCACACACCTGGGTTCCTATGGCAACTCACTCTACAGCAAGGGCAGAGAAGAGCGGTTAAAAACAAACTGCTCCAACTTGCTCACTTCACTGGCGATTGCCATTTTCAAACGGTTGCAGTTTAAAAATTATAAATCCTACACCGAAGAGCTTTATATTGTGAGAATCACAAGACCCAGACCTACATTTTGATGCATAGTATATCTCTGAAATATTAAAAATGAAGGCACAGTCGCAGTGTAGATATTGCCCTTCAAATCTGAGGTGGCTAGAGTGGCGTTCCAATGAATCACCCACACCCTTATCAAATCAGGACCTGCGACTGAGTTCATCCCCATAGAGTAACAGACAGCAACAAACTGCCCATTCACACTGTATGGGCCAGAGAACTCGTGTGAATGAGCCCTCAATTTCTTTTAATGATTTTTTACAATTTAAAAAAAAAAAATTCTAGTTTTTGCAAATGATATTTTTACAAAGTTTAAAACTGCTATTTATATAAATCTTAAATTATATTTTTACAGTTTAAAAAAGTATATTTTTACAATTCTTAAAAATTATATTGTACAACTTTTTAAAATGACTTTTTACAACTTTTTTTTCAGCGCTGTTGGGGGGGCGCAAATATCAGGGGTCTAAACAGACCCCTGACATCTCACTTTTGAGGCAGAGAAAGGAAGACAGAGACACAGCAGAGACAGATTCTCCAAATCCTTTCTCTGCAGCCTCAGCATTGAAGATGAATGAACAGGAGACAGAGGCTTGTGTTCATTCATGAACTGAAGCATAGTAAACACAGTTTGCTATGCTCGGTTATCAACTGGCACAGGAGCGATCAGTACCCATCACTCACTGTGTCCATTCAGAAAAGGCATAGGTTGGTAAATTACATATTGCTGACAGCTGACACCTGCAGAGTACAGTGGAAGAGGAAAGCCAGCAGCTCTGTGGGAGGTAGTTAGAATGGGCACACGGTGGGGTCATCAGATGTGGGCAGGACAGGGAGGAGGATTGGTGCAGTGGGGCAGTTACAAGAACTATGCCATTTGTGTCTCTCCCTCCAGCAGCTGAAGGATGGCGGAAGGGAGAGGGGGAGAAACCGGCTTTCGCCTGCTGCAGTGCAAAGTTCCTGTAAGTGACTGGTGGCCCCTATCAGCGACCCTGACTGCATATATCACCTCAAACACCACTAACCTGCTGTACTCATACAATAACTTAAAGCGGAACTTCGCTCTCTCAATCAACACTATTTTTTATCCTTATGCTGCTAGTATTAGTAAAAAGGTAGGAAAGTATAACAGATTTAGATTGCAAGCTCCATGAGCAGGGCCCTCCTATTCCTTCTGTACTGAACTGTGTTGCAATTGTACTGTCCCCCTTTATATTGTAAAGTGCTCTGTAAACTGTTGAAGCCATATAAATCCTGTATAAAAATACTTGTTTTAAACTTTTTTTTTCAAAAATTTCTTCACTTATATCCTGGTTTCTAGTCCTAGACAAATGAGGTCATGCATCCCAGGAGTCTTCAGGAGGGGTTTTCTCAACTAAGCACACCCTCCACCTACATGCCTGAGCTAAGGGTAGATGGATTCCAGCAAGTAAATGCTACATGAATCATCTGTCCTTACACAAGATGGCCACAGCCAGAAATGCTATAGGGTATTTTTCGAAGTGATTTCTCAGCAAATCAAGAGACATGGATAGATGGGCGAGTTTGCTTTGCATATTAAAAATTAATCAAATGGCATTTTTGTTCTGTGCTGCTCAGATGAAGCATAGTTCCACTTTAAGTCTACCAAAAACACCAGTGTGTTACAAAATAGACTATTTCCATATTTCAGTGAGGATTTTACAGTGGAACAATGGTTTCTCAGAAACAACAGGATCTGCTCTCATCAGGAGAATATCAGAGATGTAATCTATATCAATCATATAAGGAGATACACCAGTAATATACGATATTCCTATAATTCCTATAATATTTTAACAGATATGTAGCTCCAATATTCCCCTGATGGAAAGAAACCTGTTATATCCGATAAGTGTACTAAGCCATCCTCATTCTACTGTAGGATCAGCACTTTAATATGGAAGAACACTATTTTGCAAAACTCTGTTAACCACTTGCTCTCCAGAAGATTTACCCCCCTTAATGACCAGGCCATTTCTTGCTATTTGGCACTGCGCTATTTCAACTGATAATTGTGTGGTCATGCAACGCTGTATCCAAACGAAATTTGTGTCCTTTTTTTTCACAAAACTGGAGCTTTCTTTTGGTGGTATTAGATCACCACTGGGTTTATTTTTTGTGATATAAACTAAAAAAGACTGAAGTTTGAAAACAAAACCCCAAAAACTATATTTTCTACTTTCGGTTATAAAAAATATCCAGTAAATAAAAAGTTAATCATTAACTAGCTGCCGACCACAGATAGCCGAATGACGGCTGCACTGCGGCCGGCCAGTTCTGGGTGGACGTCATATGACGTCCTCCCAGAACGCGCTCTCCTGCGCGCCCCAGGGGGCGCGCACCCGGCGATCTCCGTGATCGCTGTGTCCTACGGACACAGCTGCTCACGTGATGTGGTAAAAGGCCAATCACAGCGGCCTTTTACCACCTGATCAGCGGTGTCCAATGACACGCTGATCAGAGGGAAATGCAAGTGCCGGTTCTCGGCTGCACTTTCCTCACGCTGTCAGATCGTGAGGAAAGTACTGCCGAGAACCGGCAGTTGTCAGAGCGGGGATTGGCACCGATCATCAGGGCACTGATGATCAGTGCCCTGATGATCGGTGCCCAGCAGTGCCACCCGCAAGTTCCGCCCACCTGTGCCCAGCAGTGCGCCCACTAGCTCCGCCCACCTGTGCCCAGCAGTGCACCCACCTGTGCCACTCTGCAGTGCCACCTACCTGTGCCCAGAAGTGCCACCCACCTGTGCCCACCCACCTGTGCCCACCAGTGCCACCCACCTGTGCCCACCCACCAGTGATGCCCACCAGTGCCACCCACCAGTGCAGCCCAGCAGTGCTGCCAGTCAGTGCCCAGAGGTTGTGCCAGTCAGTGCCGCCAGTCAGTGGCCAGCAGTGATGCCAGTCAGTGCCGTCTATCAGTACCCATCATCAGTGTCACCTATCAGTGCCGCCTATCAGTGCTGCATATTAGTGCCGCCTATCCGTGCCACCTCATTAGTACTGCCTATCAGTGCCCTTTAGTGCTGCCTATCAGTGCCCATCAGTGCCGCCTATCAGTGCCCATCAGTCCTGCCTCATCAACGCACATTAGTGAAGGAGAAAAAATACCTGTTTGAAAAATTTTATAATAGAAACAAAGAAACTTTTTTTTTTCAAATTTTTTACACTTTTTTTATTTTTAGCGCAAAAAGTAAAGCGCCCAGTGGCGATTAAATACCACCAAAAGAAAGCTCTATTTGTGAGAAAAAAATGATCAAAATTTCACATGGGTACAATGTTGCATGACCGCGCAATTGTCAATCAAAGTGCGGCAGCGCTGAAAGCTGAAAATTGGCCTGGTAAATAAGGGGGTATAAGTGCCTGGTAGGCAAGTGGTTAATTTATGACAGGTATATATCCTGGAATGTACGCACCTTTTACTTTCTGACTGCCTATCACATTTCTTGAGGTGCCAATAATGCCAGGGTAGTACAAAATACCCCAAATGGCCATAAATTTATGGAAAAATTACTTTTTTTTTTTGTTACACAAAGTTGTCACTTAAATGATATATTGCTCATGCATGCCATGGCTATATGTGGAATAACACCCCAATCACATTCTGCTATGGGGATACCACATGAGACTTTTTGGCAACTTAGCTACATACTGGCCCCGAAAATCCAATGACCACCTCCAGGCTTTCAAAGGGCATATTTCTTCATGTCATTTCCTCATTACTATCACAGTTTCGGAGGCTCTAAATTGTCAGGATAGTACAAACTCCCCCCCCCCCCCCCCCCAATGACCCTTTTTTGGTATTTTTGGTGAGTATTAGCTTTTGAAAAAGAAAAGAAAGAATACATTTTAGATTTCTTTCTTCATTTTCTTGGAGTGTCTACTTTCCAAAAATGGGTCATTTGGGGGGGGTCCACTATCCTGGCATTTCAGGGCTAACAGAAGCTTATGCCACACATCACCCACTCTTCTAATCACTTTTTTGACACTTTCTTTTTTGTAGCTGCAGGCAACCTGATATATCCACTCAAAGTCCAGCGATGTACCAGTATGTTGCTGGTCCTTTTTTGCATATATATATATAACAGCAGAGAACATAGGCATATGATAAATCAGGTTTGTGGATCAATATGACTGCAATTCATTCTTTTTTGTAATGCCCATGTTGAGGGTTAGGCCCAAAAAAGTTTTAAATTCAGAAAAAGTGATAGGTTTCCATGAGAATAGTCTGGCAAGAGCTGAATTTGAACAGGTGGCCATATATTGTTGTGCGTATAAATTGCTTTGGCCCACAATTAATTGATACAAATCTTCCGTGAAAAACAGTGGAGCGGCTAAACGTTAGTGCTGACAGCGAACGGGGCTGATCCGGCTAACACTGTGTTTTTGGGAACACTATACTAAGGAGGCACTAGTATAGTTCTGTTTATGATCAATATATTGATCCATACAAACACTATACTAGTAATGGCGGTGATCAGCGACCTATAGCATGAGTGCGATAGTGTGCAGGCAATCGAACGCTAGCTTACCCTGGCTGGGAGAGGAGCTTACAGACCCTGACGCTATCTGATATCGCTAGTGACAGTAATAAAGTGATCAGTGAAAAATTCTATATACTGACGCTGTATTAACTGGCTGGGTGACGGGGTGGTCAAAGGGTTAGTAAGGGCGATCAAAGGGTTAAATATGCTAATTTACCATGTCTGTGTGTGTGTATAAATTGTAGTGCTTTTACTCAGTGCCGTGTTCTCTCTTTTCTCCCTGGACCGACACAGGGGGCAGCGGGGGGCACACGTATGCGCGCACACATCCAGAAATAGATAGCGACGTAAGGATACGTAATGAATGGGTTAAGTTAATATCAGTTTAAAATACAGTGATCTGTGATCGGCTCCAGTAGGTCACATGCTACAGGGTACTGTGATTGTCCCCAGGTACCACATGAGAGCTGTAGTCCAACACAGCTCTCCAGGAACAGAAGCAAAGCTGTTATGAATCAGATTGATTCACAACAGCTGGGTCCAGATTACCAGGATCCGCATTACCCTATGTTCACAACTAAGCGTTTTCCACAGAGTTTTGCATTTTTCAGAAACACACTACAGTCCATTTAACATGATTTCCTATGGGGCACATTCACATCTCCGTGTTTTCACCCGATGTGTTTTTTTAGAAAGGGTCAGGGACTCTTTTAAAAACGCAAAAAGTTGTGTTTCTGGTACTATAGATTTCAATGGAAAAGCTGCAGAAAAGCATGTCACAGCGAACATGGGGGGGGGGGATTGAGGGTTGCTCGCCCATGTGTTGGTACAGCACCAGTATGGAATTAGTTATTATTATTATTATTATAATACAGGGTTTATATAGCGCAAACAGTTTACGCAGCGCTTTACAACAAAAGAGCAGATAGTACAAATTAATAAAGGAGGATTCAGAGGGCCCTAATGCAGGCCATAGATGGGTCAAAAACCGTCCGTTTAAAAAAAAAAAAAAAAAAAACGAAAAATCGGTCGTTCAATAGGCCGACATTACCACCAACGGTATAAAAAAAAAATGGCCGATTTTCGTCCCGTCTACGGCCGGCATTTAATTACTTCTGTCCCTGCAGAGAGCTCCGCTATTATATTTGACAGGAAAAAGTATAGCGGTTGCAACATTGTATCTATTTATATCCATTTCAGATACAGATGTTTTTATTCAGATACAAATAGATACATTGTTGCAACTGCAATACTTTTTCATGTCAAATATAATAGCGGACTGGAATTATTATTCTTCTTTTTCTTCTTCTTGCAGGTCACTGCTCATGCGCAGAAAGATCGGCCGAATTTCCCATAATGCAGGCCATAGATGGGTTGAAAATCGGCCAATTTTTCGGCCGGAAAAAAAAAATAATAAAAAAATTGGCCGATTTTCTCAACGTTAATGGGTCGGCCGCTTTTCTAGATTTTGGCACATTTTTTTTAATCGGTAAAGTTGGAAAACAAATTGGCCGATTTTCACGGCAATGATGGGGGGGGGGGGGGAGGAAGGGACGAGGATCAGGAGCACGAGGATGAGGACAAGGAGGACGAGTTACCGTTGGTGGTAACGTCGGCCTATTAAACAACCGATTTTTCGTTTTTCTTTTTAAAGACCGCCGGTTTTCGACCAATCTATGGCCTGCATAAGAGGCAGGGTTGAGAGATACAAAAAGGTAAGAACTGTGGGGGATGGGCTGATGGACAAAATACATGTACAGTTGTTAGGTACTGGCAAGATAGGCCTCTCTGAAGAGATGAGTTTTCAGAGATTGGCTAAAAGTGGACAGAGATAGAGATAGCCAGACACATTGGGGAAGGAAGTTCCAGAGGGATGGGAGCGGCTCTGGAGAAATCATGGAGGCGAGCATGGGAGGAGTTAACAAGGGAGAGCAGGAGGTCTTGGGAGGAACGAAGAGAACAATTCGGTTGGTATTTTGAGACCAGGTTAGTGATGTAACTATGGGCTAAGTAGTGGATGGCTTTATAAGTTGTTGTAAGAATCCTGACTTTTATTTGTTGGGTAAGTAGGAGCCAGTGGAGGGACCGGCAAAGAGGGGTGCAGACACTGTACGGTTGGTAAGGTGGATGAGTCTGGCAGCAGCATTCATGATGGACTGGAGGGGAGATAGCTTATGCAAAGGTAAGCCAGTAAGGAGGAAGTTGCAGTAGTCAAGGCGGGAGATGACCAGGGAGTGAGTTAGAAGCTTTTTGGTGTCATTGGTTAGGAAGGGGTGTATCTTGGAGATGTTGAGGCGGCAAGCTCTGGACAGCGATTGGATTTGGGACCGAAAGGATAGTACAGAATCCAGGATTACACATAGCACCCTGACATGTGGGGGCGGGTTGATGGTTGAACCATTGATTTTGACAGAGAAGTCAGTGGAAGGGGCATGTAAGAAAGGAAATATTATGAGCTCAGTTTTGGATAGACTGATTTTCAGGAAGTGGTGTGACATCCAGGCCGATATGTTTGTTAGAAGATTAGTGATGCGTGAGGAGACTGATGGGAGTGAGCTGAGGGGTAGAGAGATAGATTTAAGTGTCAGCAGCATAGAAATGGTATTGAAAGCCATGGGAGGCAATCAGTTGACCCAGAGAAGAGGTGTAGATTGAGAATAGGAAGGGTCTCAGAACAGAACCTCGGGGAACACCGAGAAACAAGGAGAAAGGAAGAGGAGAAGAGGAAGTAGAATTGTAACACTGAAGGTGCGGTAGTATAGGTAGGATGAGAACCAACGGAGAGCACAGTCACGGCAACCAAAAGAGTAGTGTTTTAGAAGAGGAGGGAGTGGTCCACTGTGTCAAAGGCAGCATAGAGGTCCAGGAGTAGGAGTAGAGAATAGTGTCCATTGGTTTTAGCCTTATATAGATCATTTGTAAGTTTGAGGAGAACAGTTGCAGTGGAGTGCTGAGAGCAAAATCCAGACTGAAGGGGATCAAGAAGGTTATTCTCAGTGAGGTGGTTGCTCGAGCGAAATCCAGACTGAAGGGGATCAAGAAGGTTATTCTCAGTGAGGTGGTTGCTCAGCTGGTTATAGACCAGGCGTTCAAGGCGTTTGGAAGAAAAGGGGAGTAAGGAGATGGGTTGTAGGTTGTTAAGATTGGTGGGGTCTAGTGAGGGCTTTTTAAGTATGGGAGTAAGTAGTGCATGTTTCAGAGAATTGGGGAAGATGCTGGAAGAGAGGTAGAGATTGAAGATGTGAGTTAAAGAGTGTAGGATAGAGCCAGAGAGTGACCATAGCATTTCCAACAGAACAGGGTCCAGGGGGCACACGGTCAGGTGGGCATTGCGTGCAGGAAGTGGTGATTGTCCCTGTGGAGTGTTAAGTAGGGGAGGTATCTGTGCGTCAGAGATCTTCTCACAAATTGTATCGATTTTCTTTTTGAAGTGATTGGCGATGTCCTGGGCAGTGAGTTAGTGGGTGGAGGATGAAGAAGAGAATTGAAGGTAGAGAAGAGTTAATGGGAATTGGATGAGGTGGTGTTAATGAGAGTAATGAAATAAGTCTGCTTGGCAATGTGGAGACAGGAATAGAATTTCTGGAGGGCAAATTTATATTGGTTGAAGTCTTTCTGAGACTTAGCCTTACGTCACAGATGCTCAAGAGCACGGCTATGTTGTTTGTGACCTCTGGCGTCATCTGTTTGCCAAGGTTGTAGGGGTTGGGGCCTGACTGTGCATGTAGTGAGGGGGGTGAGCTGGTCTATGGAGGATGACAGTGAACTGTTGTAGACAGAATTGGCTAAATCTGGGCAGGACATGGTTGATATTTTGTCACAGAGGTGGTCAGTAACAGAGTAGAGAAGAGAAGGGATGAAGTGGCAAAGTTTTCTACGGGTAACTGTTAGGTGGTTAGAGGGAGAGGAGGTGGGAGACAGGGAGAGAGTAAAGCGAATAAGGTGGTGATCAGAGAGCTGGAGAGAGTTGTTGGAGAGGTTACACGGAGTGCATAAATAGGAGAATACAAGGTCAAAGGTGTTGCCATTGGAGTGTGTAGAAGCCTGTATCCATTGTTTCAGGCCAAAAGAGGAGACTAGATTAAGAAGTTTAGAAGTAGCAGGAGTGTTAGCATTAAAAAGGAATGTTGAAGTCACCAAAAATTATTGTGGGGATTTCAGAAGAGAGAAAGAAGTGTAGCCAAGCAGAGAAGTCATCAAGGAAGGTAGATACTGGTCCAGGAGGCCGGTTGATCACAGCAATTCTTAGAGAAACAGGAGAGAATAGAAGTATATAATGCACCTCAAAGGAGGAGAGTGTCAGAAAGGGAGGTGGGTGAAGTACCTGATAGGTGCTCTGTGGGGAAAGGAGGATTCCTACTCCACCTCCCTTCCATCCACTGGGTCTGGGAGAATGAGTCCAGAAAAGGCCTCAATGAGAAAGGGAAGCAGGTGAAGCAGTGTCAGAATCATGAAGCCAGGTTTCGGTAATGGCAAGTAGGTTAAAGGAATTTGTGATAAAGAGGTTGTGAAGGGTTAACTAAAAAAACAAAAAGGGGCGGGCTCATTTTGGGTACATCCATTTCTCTGTTGGTACCATCCCTTACTGAAGTCATAACCACATATCCAGTCAATTACACAACAATGGGGTGAAGGGAGGAACAAAAAAATGTGACTTTCAATGTACCAAAGATACCAATTACATAAAGAGATCAAACAAAAATGTTGTTCACAAGTTAAAAAACCAATATACATAGACAGGGATGTTGGATTCCTATCGCCTGATGCCTGGGACATGTAGTTCCAGGCGCCGAGCAGGTAGTTTCTTTCTACCTTTAGCCCTGCAGTGGGCAAGCAGCAGGGCTCACCTGCTGCCGCAGATTGCTTCCACACAGTGCCAGCCTCTCCGTGCCCCCGGCGTGAAGTCTCCCGGGCTCCACTTGCCCATCTGCAGGCCTGGCTCGCCATCAGCGAGAGGGGAGGGAGAAGAGCAGACAAGTCCACTCCCTCCCCTTCTTGTGCTGACCCAGAAGTGACATTATGATGTAATTTCCGGGTCCCCGTTGAGAGATTGTAATGCAATCCCCGGGAAAGAGCAATCCCCAGTGGAGCAGAGGGGAGATATCCACGGTATTTTAGACCTTGGATGTCTCAAAGAGAACCTGTCACCAAAGTCCCCTATGTGATGAAAAGTAAAAAAAAAGTTTTCTTTTAATTGTAAAAAAATGAAAAAGTCACACCCAAGCACATACCATCCCCCCCAAAAGAATATTGAGGTCCCCACCACCACATATACACACGTACAAACGTAAAAGCACACGCTGGGGCGCTACGCTTGAAACCGTCAATTGCAATACATATGTTACATATCACTGTGCACGCCAGAATGAGAGCAATAATTCTAGCACCAGACCTCCTCCGTAACGCTAAACTGGTGACCTATAAGGAGCTTTAAAACTGTCGACCTATAGAAAATATAGGGTACTGAAGTTCGTCACCATTTCACGAGTGCGCACAAATTTAAGGTTTGACAAGTTGGATATCTATTTACTCACTGCAACATCATCTTTTAGATTTTGCACAGAAAAAAAAAAAGCCAATTTATTGCTTTTTTGCTCCCTAAAATTAATGAACTTGTATTTCTTACTGAAATTTTGCAATAATATCATGCAACATAAAAAATTGGAACTACAACTATTTTATTCTCTAGGGTCTCTGCTTTCAGAAAATATTTAATGTTTGGGGTTTTATGTAATCTTCAGGCCTAAAATAATTTTTTTTAAATGTGTGCAAAAAATGCAAAAACGGCTCTGGCAGCGAAAATGCAAAAAATGGCTCTGGCAGCGAAAGAGATAAAGTATAAGCCCTGACCCACTCTTTCCTGATGAGTAGCCAATCAGTGCTCATTATACTGCAAGGTCTATCTCCTCCCTGCTAGTGCCTGGGTTCTGTGCTGGAGACAGGCAGGAAGGGGAGGAGGAGATAAACAGCGCAATGTTAAAAATATTACACGTTTAAGTAGCCATAAAGCCTCTTATTTTTAAAAGCCCTAGACCTTCCTAAAATCACCCCTGATTTAAATACAGTTTTGGTTATGTGTATTTATTTATTTTTATCTGCACAAGTAGATTGTCATGAGGGACAAGTAGATTGGTTGCCCAGATTTAGTCCCTGGACAAGTAGTTTTTTAAAAAATTTCCAAACCCCTGCATAAATGTATTATAATACAACAATCACAATACTGTATTGAACAAAGCATCATAGATCAGTCCAATTTTGCAAAACACTTTGTGGTATATAAGTGATATGAAACCCAAAAAACAAACATGCACCGAAATAATTCCTAGATTTGATTGCTGCACTAGTTTTCTCTTTTTTAGGCTTTATTCCCTTTATTTTCACCTGTTGATCTTGCCAGTAAGTTTGTGATCAACTTCCTTTAACAGACCGAGCTGCCTAGTCTGATAATGGGCTGAGACAAACGATTTAATACTAAGAAGGGTGCTACAATGATCAGCTTTTATTCATTTATGTGAAACCTTTATACCAATGGGAAAAAAATCTGTTGTTGCAACTACTTGAAAAGTATTGGCTGTAGTTCAGGTTTAATACAAGACTTTAGGATCACTTTAAAAATAAGCTAGTTTGCATGGAGCCTAAAAGTGGAGATTAGGACTTTGTGGCGCTTATAATATCTGTTGCATGATTCCTTGTTCTTTTCAATGCAATTTTTATGATTTTACCCTTATTTTTACGGTAAGTGGAACCTATCAGATGATACATTTAGACCATTTCACGTTCTGCACAAATGCAGCCCCAAACCTGCAGCGAACTGAAGACAGGTGTACCAGCACAATGCTTTTAGGCACACTTCAATGGACAGCTGCTGGAGCACTCTACTGCTTTGGCAGCTGTCCATAGCAAGCTGTAGTAGGGGGCAGTGCGGTGCATGTGTCAGGAATCCCAGAGATCACCACGGTGCACGAATCTGCACAGGCATAGGATCCTGACAAGACATACAGGAAGGTGGGCACTAGGACCCAGGCGCGCCTGTCACCAATGACGGCTGGGCAGGCACTAGGACCCAGGCGCGCCTGTCGGCGCTGGGCGGGCTATTTAAACCAGCTTGTGCAATGCTCACATTGCCGTATGGTCTTCATTCCCTGTTCCCTGCTCGTCTGTTCCTGCGTGAGATACCTTGTTGCCGACCCTGCTTGATCCTGACCTCTGCTGACCGTCTCCTGCTCTGATCCCTGGCTCGTCTGACTATCCTTTTGCTTACTCCTGATTACCTGACCTCCTGTTGCTGAAACCTGGCTTGTGACCTGACTACTCTCTGTACGCTGCTCTGTACCGTTCTGCCTCTGCTGTTACCGACCCGGCCTGCCTGACTACGCTACATGTACTCTGTCATCCATCCATCCTGCAGGGATCCGGTCATCACTGCCCAGGTCTGCCAGCCTCTTCACATCAGGCTCTCTTCCGATACATACCTCCGGCGGTTCCCTCTACCACAATCGGGTGCACTCAGGGGTCGCGACCTGGTCTCAGTCTGCTCCAAGTCCATCCCCACCATCAGGGGCCCTGGTGAATAAGCAGATTGGGGCTTAGACCCTGCGCCCTGGGGAATCCCGTTCTGTGGGTTGCTAGAGATACTGCCGGGTGGATCATGACAGCATGATTCAGTACAGCACACAGCTCCCTTTTTTTTGGTACAAACGTTATTTGAAGTGTAAAAAAGGAAAACAACTTTCATGGTGCTGCTGAACAGTTCCATGCAATTGGGTATGGTGCACAGCAATAAAAGGCAGCTTTTTATCGCAGCCCTAGCCTGCATTGCAGTGTGAATGGGACACCTAGGAAACAATTGTTTCCTGTGTGCCCTTGAAGTGATAGAAGTTTTACAATGCAGTAAAATGTCTGTCACCACACATAGTTTGAGTTCAGCCTTAGGGACTGTAGATAGAAAAAAAAATTAGCTACTCCTACACATTTCAGTTTGCGTCAACCTACACACAAGTACACCCCATGGAAATTGTTGACCTTTTCAACATAATTGTTCAGGCAAACATTAGATCCTTATACAAATAGTATCTACAGATAAAAGTAATATACTTGAATAAAAAGGGCCTTTATAATTATTCATTCAAAAAAATAATCAAGAGATGTAATCATGTACTGTTGAAAGAAATAAGTACACCTTTAGCCTCAGAAGCTGGCTTCATCTAAATATTTTACCACTCCATGCAAAATTCCTTCAGTTGCAAGATGTTTGTGGGTTTCCTTGCCACATCTGCCCACTTCAATGTGATTTAACCACAAACAATTGCTTCCTTTTTTTAGTCATTCCTAGATGGATTTCCTGGTGTTCTTTGGATCATTATAATGTTGTAATATCCATTTCTGATTCAGCTTAAACCTTGGACAGATGACCTCACATTCTCTTAAAGTACACTTTGATATGATGGCAAATTCACACAATAGTTGACTCAAAGAAACAGCAAAGCAACCCCAAACCTTAACATTTCCACCACCATAACACAGTCAAAGTTGGTATGAGGTTCTGGCCCTTGAAATGCTGTCTTTGGTTTGTGTCATGCATGTCCACTGCTACCAAACTACTTCAATAGTTTATTGAATATTTTATTTAGACCTGATCTTTGCTTATGGGTTCACTGGCACGTTTGTTCTGTTATTTTTTAAATTTTTTTGGATAGCAAAGCCTTTTTCCTGACATACCTCATACCTTATGCAGGTTAAATTGGTAAATCTCTCTTTGATTGTAGATACAAACACCTTGAAGCAACCTTTGCAAGAGTTATCTACAGGTCCCTGCATTCTGGGGTTTTCTGAGACTTATTTTAGCATTACACTGTCAGCTCTCGGGCAGAATTTACTGCGCTGAACAAGTTAGCATTTGTTATCTAAGCCACTTGTAGGTCATACAGTATTTGTTACAATGTATTGATTAATTTCAAATAAAGTGGCAATCCTTTTAAATCCCTCGCTAGACTCACAGGCATCTATAACCTGCTTTCTAAGGGTGTTCTGTTAATCTTGGAATGATGCCACCACACATTTCATTAGCAAAGAGAACACAAGAACCTACATACCCGAGGTTTAAATAAGACAAGATCCACTTGCATACACTGCTCTAAGGCGCCAATTTATTATCCTCTTCCCATCCGCCCATAGTCTATAGACGGCGGACGGAAAGCTTTGCTGATGCAGGCTGACGTACCTATACATCAGCCTGCATTGGCAGCCCCTGTGCAGCTCACAGAGCACACACCTGGGATCACGGCAATCCATATATAACGCCCAGACACATCACATTACCACTGAGTCCGGGCTGTCACACGGTGTTTTACCATGTGATTGCTGTGTCCAATCACAGCAATCACATAGTAAACACTAGAAAGTTAAACTAAAGATTGTTTCTCAGCTCTCAGTGTGTGAGCAGAGAGACGTAATCCTGCAGCCTGTGAGTGTACAGCAGCCTATCAGGCTGCTTGTACACTCGCAGCCTGCAGTGCCAGCCAGCCACAGTGTCCTTGATCACTGCCCCAGTGTAGGGACAATAAATAATGCAGCCAGCCCGTCACCTGTCCCAATGTGCACAAAAACACCACCATACCAGCAGCCTGATCATCACCATACGCCACATCAGCACCCTAATCACCGCCATACCAGATCCCTGATCACTGTCATACCCCATACCAGAATGCCGATCACCGCCATGCCCCATACCAGTGTTCGGATTACCGCCACGCCCCATACCAGCTTCCTGATCACCGCCATGACCCATACCAGCACCATGATCTTCGCCATGCCCCATACCAGCATCCTGATCACCCCCATACTAGCGTTCTGATCACTGCCATATCTCATGCTAACATCCTAATCACCACTATACCCCATACCAGCATTCTGATCACTGCCATACCAGTGGCCTGATCAATGCCATACCTCATGCTAACATCCTGATCACCACCATACCCCATACCGGCGTCCAGTATTTTAGGGTCTCAACTGATCAATTTTCAAATATATAGCCCATTGTTTGTAGACTCTATAGATTTCACACAGACTAAATAATATACTATTTTGGGTTATTTTTACCCAAAAAATGTAACAGAATACGTTTCGGCCTAAATTTATGCTGAAAAAATATTTGCAAAATTTTATAACAAAAACTAAGCAAAAAATGATTTTTTTTTTCAAAATTTTCAGGGTTTTTTTTTATGTAGCAAAGTGTAAAAAACCAAGCTCTACCGGTCTTAAAAAAATGATAAACATTTCATATGGGTACAGTGTTGCTGAGTAATTGTCACTCAAAGTGTGACAGCACTGAAAGCTGAAAATTGATCTGGACTAGAAGGGGGTGACAGTGTCTCGACCTGAAGTGGTTAAAACTGGAGCAAAAATAGAGAGATAGCTTACAGCAATCAGCCAAGTTAATTCTAACAAATGAAATAAGGAAATAAGAGTTGCCATAGGTAACCTGAACACTGCTACTTCAGTTTTAGAGAATCACTCCAAAAACGCATAAACACATTTACTCAGAGCTGCCCTGCTAATGTGCAAACAACCTGTGAAAAGATCATGGGACCTTAAACATAGGTGATCTTTAGTGATTTCCACTAAACCACTTTTAGATATTCTCAGCTTTGTGCCTTAGTAACTGGCTCTATATGCAAGCATGAAAAAAGCCAGGTCATGTTGTACAAAACTTTAGGGTTTGTTCCCACCATATGGGTTGGGCTGCACTGGGCGGCTTTTCCCAATGCAGTCCAAATGCATAAACACAACAATTTTCCTTATGTCCCATTTGTTCTGTTCACACCGTTGCGCTGCAAGTAGGACATGCACCATTTTTTCAGTACACAGTTTTGTGACGCAGTACACCACATCAAAACCCATTGTGCTGAATAAAGTTGAATTAAAAGGCCACTGCTTTTAGGGTGTGGTCACACTATATTAATTAATGTACCTCGTGATATTTCAATAAAGTTTAAAAAAAAAGTAAACAGTGTGATGTGTCAATTGACACAGCTACCTTCACAGTGCACACCAGTGGCTGCAGTAAGAAGGGATTGCTGATGTGAACAAGCCCCAGAGCCCACAAACATGAAAAGGAGGGTTTTCTCGTGGCAATGAAGTGAAAAGGAGATGCTACACCAGGATGTAATGACACTGTAGCCCTCATGCTTATAGACAAGTCTCCAAGGCCATACACTTACCTAAGAGAGAATAGAATAGCACTAGATTGCCAGAACTTTCAGCCTGACTGCTGGGTACACAAAGGCTAGTGTGCACACTTTCTAAACAATTAGCTGCCAGTGCAAAAAATCAAAGTGAACAATAAAGATATTATCAACATAATTCAAAGCAGGAGCATGGGTTCTGTTCTTGGAATACAGCAATATCCACACAAAATACAGAGTGTAACCACATCCAAAAAGTAAATATATAAACATGAAAAATTAATCTCAGGGTGTAGCAAGCGTCTTTGAAGGATCCACGCCTATGTATTAGTACAGTGCTTTAAATGTAAGCCTATTTTACACTATGCTGCCCTACCTAAAACTTTCATACTCCATCTAACAGGTCATTTCCTTAGTACTTTCTCAACAAAGAAATTTTTTTCAGGCTTTGCATCCTAGTACACTGATTTCTGAGTCAGGTATCATTCACATACAGGTGTTTTGAATCACAGGCGGAATTGCCGCGATTTCAAAACACACTGTTAAAATGTCAAATTGCACGTCAGCATATTCAGGTGCCATTCATTTCAATGGGTGACTTTTTTTGGGCGAGACGATTTGGTTTGCATGATTGCCGCGTGATTTGTCACATGACAATCACGGCAGAATCAACCCGTGTCTGTCAGAATACGCGAATCAGCAGCTGCAGCTGTAAAATCAAGGAAACTTTTCCAAAATATCTCTTCAACTGCTGTCAAGTGGGGGGGTCTCCACACTGATCAAAATCTGTCCGGTCCCTGCTGGACTGGCTGAATTTTCAATCAGTTTACGTCCAAAGTAATCGGTCAACTTGTGTACAACCAGACGGTCATGTTTTTCCTCAAACGATTAGTGACGCCAGCTACACTGATCATTATATACTGACAGCGGGGAAGGCTCTCCACTTGCAAAATTTAATAGCACAGCAGGAGTGATTCCCCCATCCACATCCATTGTCACTTGTACAGAAAGGGAAAAGAAATACAACATTATAGAGATATAAACAAATAGAAAACATGCTATCAGATCAAAATAGCTGCTGGCAGAAACAATTAGATACATTGTGTATTAGATAGGTGAATCTACAGTGCCGCGCTGTAACATCTAGTGAATATCATAAATACAAAGTATGAAACAGAAAGTTAAAGTGTAAGGCTACGTTCACACTAGCCTTGTGTGCAGGCAGCAGAGAGGCGTTTGGGAAGCGTTTTTACCGCTTCCCAAACGCCTCTGCCAATTCTGCACATTACAGCACATGGTGCTGTTCTAACAGGAGCGTTTGCGTCGCGTTGCGTCGCGGCAAAACGGATGCCTCTGGTCGAGTCAGGAGGCTTTGAAGCCTCCTATTCTCGTCTATGGTGCCGCTCCGCAAACGCCCGGCCGGCGTTTGCGGTGCGGTTGCGACGCGGTTGCGGGGTGTTTGCGGAGCGGTAACACCACTCAAATGCATTATAGGCTTTTGTGGGGCGTTATTAACGCTCGGCAAACGCCTAGCAACCGCCGCTAAACCGCGCATGCGGCGTTTGCGGAGCGTTTGCCGAGCGTTAAAAACGCTCCGCAAACACCGGACCAACGCTTGCCAAACGCTATAGGGGCGTTTGGCAAGCGTTGGCAAAACAGCCTAGTGTGAACGAGCCCTTAGTCCCAAATAAAGTGAAATATAGTTCAAACTTGTAACCAGTAAAGGAAATCTTCCAAACGTGTGAGCAATATAGTGAAAAGATCCTGGTAACTGGATCTTCCAAATCCCCAAGTGTGCCACCACCTTGAATACATAGAACTCTTACCAGAGCAAATGGACTCTTTGTACATAAAAAAAAGTTACTTGAGCATCAATAAAATCATCTGTTGGGGAACATTTGCCGTTTCAGGATCCCCGCATATCATAATAGAAATACCGGTCCAGGGAATTGTACTGGTCACTTCCGGGTTAAGGGCTGCATGGTGATGTCATGAGGACCATTTTATTAGTGTTCTTGCCAGATTACTCATGTGCATCTTCTGTGTGAATTTGTTTGCTTTCACACAGAAGATGTACATGAGGAATCTGACATAAAATGGTCCTCATGACATCACAATACAGGCAGTAAACTGGAAGTCACCAGTACAATTCCCTGGACCAGTCTTTCCATTATGATAACATTTTGTTTTTAACTGAGTGGCAAGTACTTTCTTAAATACATTTTGTATACAATTTTACACTATGTCGGTATTCCTGGTTTTCTTAATATGTTATGGCTGAATACCCTGCTTTATTGGATGTGGTGCTTTGGTGACCTTATGCAGAGATCCGAAGGTGGCATATGTTCCCCAACAGATGATTTTATTGATACACAAGTGACTCTTTTTATGTACAAAGAGTCCACTTGCTCTTGTAAGAGTTCTATATAATCAAGGTGGCACACTTTGAGATTTGTAAAATCCAGTAATCAGGATTTTTTTTTCACTACATTGGTCACTATATTTCTCTTTATTTGTGACTAACACTTTCACATTCTGTTTTATATGTTATATTTATGATATTCATTTGTAGATTTTACAGCACAGCAATGCAGATTCAACATTTTGGAGTTGCCACTGGAACAAAAGGTGAGGGGAGATATTCCGATGACAACTATCTAAGGTGTCATATTATCAAACAGCGGTAAATGACCGCTGCTCAGTTCTCTGGCATTCTCAGAGGAGATAGTTCTCCTCTAAACGCCTGTTCATGACATGGTGTAGATCACTTCTCCTAATGAGGAGAGAAGCGATCTACAAACACTTTGAACTGTAGAAAATGGCTGCTGTTACTGTAATCTTGCAAGATTACAGTAAGAGATCAAACACAGAGTTTACAAAGCAGCAGTAAATTACTGCTGCTTCGTTTGCGGTCTCCCCAATTCTTCATCTCTGGGCTGGAGAATCTGGAGGGAGAATTTTTACACAGATTGCCAGTGAAGGGCTGACATCGCTCCTTCATACACTGGCCATTTCTGACAGATTATCTGTGTGCTGAGATGATCAGCGGAGAACATGTTCTCCGCTGATCATCTCTGTTTCCTAAACCACTAATGATCTGAGATCAGCAACGATACTCAGGATCGCCGCTGATCTCAGTTTCATAAAAGGACACCATAGATGGGATTATTGACTTGTTTGAAGAGACCTCTTACTTCCTGCTATTTGCTTGGGACAGGAAGTGAAAGCAAACATCCAGAAAAGGACAAGGATTAAGCATAAAAAAAAACAAAAAGTGACAGGGTATAAATCATTCTCTACTCTACCTAGCTTTACATACACTAATATCTAATCCACTGAAACTTATCAGAACTTCTTTGCCAATTACCTCTAAAAGTCACTCATAAAAACTGTACACAGTTTTGTTGGCGGATTTGCCTGTTTTAGGTATCTTAGGCTAAGATTGGATGTGCAATTGGGGGGGGGGGGCAGTTGTGCAACACATTCAGGCAAACAGGGAGGTGCCACAATGAATGCAGTTGTAATGCAGTTGAGGGCAAACATGGAATTAACACAGGTGGTAAGGAGGTATCACATCACCTTTTCATCGTCTGTCAATCAGATCCAAACACAGATCAGGCTTCAGACAAGAGGCAGATTTAGACACACATTAAAACCTAACCTCAAAATAGCAATTTCCAAAGACCTAAGACAACTTTATCATATTAATTTACCAAGCTCGATATATAAAATAATGACATGTGTAGCTAACTTACTTCACTATTCTAACAGATGCTTTCCCTTAATCTACATCCTATTACTACATCTGTCAGTCTACATGACCTGACATGACCTTTCAACCACGTTAACATCTAAGCGTTTTTTCAGTGGTACAAGGCAGCCTGCTATCTCAGGGAAACCACAGAAAAGAAACTTTAAGATCTCTGCAATGCAATGCACTAAGGAAAACAGACTGCAACAATTCTACCATATCAAAGTGCATTTTACCTCCAATAGAAACTAAGCTGTAAAACATGATTTTCTATGCCTTAAGGCAGTATACCAAATGACCATAAGAGGGATTATTATGTTATTGCATGCAAGGCAGCAAAGACACGTCATAACAAACAATTAAAAAAAAATCTGTTTTAACATCCCAAAGTGCAAATCCAGCCTTCAGGTATAATACTCAATATCAGCCAAGTCAAACTGATCAGTGCATTCTGATAGCTGTAGCTGAAGTGATCAGAAGATGTCACAACGGATCAGAGGGGGGGAAATGGAGGGCTTGGGTAATTCCTCCATCCACCTTGTTTGTGTTCATGGAGAAATCTGCTCTTTTTTGGCCTTAAGTCTTAGTGCCAAAGTCTGCTGCTTACTGTACTTTCAGGAATGAACAAAACTAACAGTTTTAAGTGTTGAAACAACCATTCACACATGGAACATATTTCATTAGAGGGGATTTATTGGTAAATAGCAAATTTGAATAAAACATCCTTTTTCCTTTAGGTTCAGTTCTAAAGAAAATCTCCAAGCAGAACGTTTTGTGAAATGTGGTCTGTACAACAAAGTTACCTGTAATGATGTATATCCTATGTCTGGATTGCTGCTGTGTAGTGTAAAAATCTGTTTCATTCATACCGGAAAATAGAGCTAGTGCTGCACTACTGGTTCTGTAGGTAACTAATGTACACAAAACATGTCACAAACCTGTTCTGTCTGGAGTTCCACTTTAAAGTTTATCCTAATAAGCATAGATAATGGCAAGCTCTATTTAATCTATGATTGCCTTATAATACTTGCTACGTATTATTACACTAAAGCCTCATGCACACAAGCATTAAAAACTCCGCTTTTACAGGTTTACAGCATATTTTTTTTTATGCCTTTAAACACAGTTTTATGTTGGCTTTCAGTTGTGCTCAATAGTATGTCTCCCCTAGGAGAATTGGTAATATACAGTATGTACCATTTTTAAATAAAACCTAAGTTAGCAAACAAAGCACATTTCTTTTATTTCTTATTGGATTCATATTAACCGCTTAAGGACCGCCCTATAGCAGATATATAGCAGGGTGGCACCTGTGCGCAGGATCATATATATACATATATATATATATACACACACACATATATATACACACATCATTCTGCATTTCCAGGTAGGGGGCACGCATACGCCCTACCCACGCCGCCATTTGCGGCCGTGGATGTCAATCACCAAGTCCCGGCTGGTAATTACCCGTCAACGCCCGGTGCTTACTGAGCATCTCCGATGGGGAAAATTGCTTTGTTTACAAAATCTTCCTCCCTGTCAGCTCGAGCACACTGCTCAGGATGGCTGTGCACAGTACAGCCATCCAGATCAGTGTGCTTACAGTGAAGAACACAACCCCTGCTCCCTAGCAAAACACTCCCAGCACACAGTTAACCCTTTGATCGCCCCTCACATTAACCCCTCCCTGCCCAATGTCATTAGTACAGTGTCAGTGCTTTTTTAGCACTGATCACTGTATTGGTGTCACTGGGGTGTCAGTTACTTCCCCCCAGTGTCAGAATGTCCGCTGCAGTCCCGCTAAAAGTTGCTGATCGCCGCCATTACTAGTAGAAAAAAAAAATCCCATTATCTATACTGCTATTTGTAAACGCTATAACTTTCACGTAAACCAATTAATTTACACGAATTGGGATTTTTTTTTAGCAAAGTCATGTAGCAGAATACATTTTGGCCTAAATTTGACAAAATTTGATTAAATTTTTTTTTACTGGACATGTTTAATAGCAAAAAGTCAAAAATATTGTTTTTTTTTTCTCAAAATTGTCAGTCTTTTTTTGCTTATAGCGCAAACAATAAAAAACGCACGGGTGATCAAATACCACCAAAAGAAAGCTCAATTTGTGGGGGAAAAAAAAAAAGACGTAAATTTCAGTTGGGTGCAGAGTTGCATAACCGCACAACTCTCAGTTAAAATATCACACACTTGAAACATCAGTGAGCCACCACCATGCTTCACAGTGGGGATGGTATTCTTGTCGCTATAGGCCTTGTTGACCCCTCTACAAGCACAGCACTTATGGTTGTTGCCATAAAGCTCTATTTTGATCTTATCACTCCAGATTACAGTGTGCCAGTGTGACGTGTCAAGGTGCCGTCAGGCATACTGTAACTATGCTTTTTTGTGGCTTTGGTACAGTAAAGGCTTCCTTGTGGCCACTCAACCATGCAGCTCAGTATCATCGTATTGTGATCCTTGAAACAACCACACTGTCTTTTTCCAGAGCAGCCTGTATTTCTCCTGAGGTTACCTGTGGACTTTTCTTTGTACACTGAACAATTCTTTTGGCAGTTGTGGCTGCAATCTTTCTTGGTCTACCTGACTTCTTAATAGGTGATTGAACAGTACTGAATGGCATATTCAAGGCTTTAGATATCTTTCTATATCCTTTACCATGTTTATAAAACTCCATTACCTTGGTATGCAGGTCTTTTGATATTTCCTTTCTGCTCCCCATGGCTAAGTATCTAGTCTGCTCAGTGCATCCATGTGAGAGCTAACAAACTCACTGACTATTTATACACTGACACTAATGGCAAGTTAAAAAGCCACAGATGTGGGAAATTAACCTTTAATTACCATTTTACCCTGTGTGTGTCACCTTATGTGTGTGTACCAAGGCCAAACATTGCAGGGTATGACAATTTTTGATCGGGGACATTTGAGTGATTTCTGTAATCTTTATGATTTTAAAAGGAGCCAAACAACTATGCGATATTAAATGGCTTCATATGATCATTATCCTTAAATAAAAGACAGATTTTTGGCATGATCAGTCGTATTTTCAATATCAAAGCCAAAATGTCATGATTTCTGCCCGGGTATGCAAACTTTTGAGCACAACTGTATGTGGTCTAGTTCATCAGACATTTAGATCAGCATTTGGAAACCAGGGATTAAAGGCATTAAAAAAAAAAAAAAAAAACACCAAAGCTGCATTTGGAGAAGAGCTTATGAGTGCAATATATTAGCCTAAATGCGGCTGTGTGTACAAAAATGTATTCTAGTGGCCAGAGTAAATTAATATCCTGGCCAGTAGAATGAGTTTAGGCTCAACTCTATATGCCTGTAAACCCACATAATTGCGTGTAATTACGCGCTAAAATGAGCATTGCTTACCCTTTAATTTTCCGCCAGCTCCTCACAGAAAGATCCAGCTTAGAGAGGCATATTTTAATAAGCCCGTGTGCATGACGTCTAAGGGCTTCCAGATCAACAAGGATAGCGTTCTGCTACTTCAATGTCCAGTCCCAGACCAAAGTGCTTTGCTCTATAGCTATGTACTCCAAACTGTGGTCCAGAGACCAGATGCAGCCCTTTACCTGCCTTTATCTGGCCTTTGCGACACTATTACAACCACTGGCAATGACAAAAACAATTAGTCATAATTGCTTCCTTTGACACCAATCATGGGGCACTATTGTTCTCGATGGCACCAAACATGGGACATTGTTTACTGCCATTCATGACAGGACACATTCTACTCCCACTGGTCACAATCTGGCCTTCAGTTTGAAGGACAGTAAACCAGCCCTTTGTTTAGAAAGTCTGGAGACCCCTGCACTATAGGGATGAGCTCATCCCAGCCCAAACCCAACCAAGTGATCCTGCCAGGAGATGTCATCTGTACTGGGCCGGTCATAAATGGCCAAGGCATTCCTTTCTTCATGTGTATACAGTCAGGTCCATAAATATTGGGACATCGACACAATTCTAACATTTTTGGCTCTATACACCACCACAATGGATTTGAAATGAAACAAACAAGATGTGCTTTAACTGCAGACTGTCAGCTTTAATTTGAGGGTATTTACATCCAAATCAGGTGAACGGTCTAGGAATTACAACAGTTTGCATATGTGCCTCCCACTTGTTAAGTGGGAGGCACATATGCATTGACCAAAAGTAATGGGACAATTGACTTCTCAGCTGCTCCATGGCCAAGTGTGTGTTATTCCCTCATCCCAATTACAATGAGCAGATAAAAGGTCCAGAGTTCATTTCAAGTGTGCTATTTGCATTTGGAATCTGTTGCTGTCAACTCTCAAGATGAGATCCAAAGAGCTGTCACTATCAGTGGAGGGATCTGGAGGGATCACTCAGATGGGTTTGGAAGAGGATCTGAACATACCTGAGCTCATCCCTTCTGCTCAACTACAGGGAAAGCAAGACCTGGCAGTGCTGTCTGGCATGGATAAGACCAGCTAAACAGACTTACAAACCTTGGATAGGTCAAAGGTCCCATATGTTTGCCACTGTGTAGTTAGCCGTTTACCTGAAGTTCTGCTGCAGAATCAGTTTATTAGAATATAACTAAAGGCCAAACTTTTTTTTGGTTTTGGATAGAGTGGAGAGGGATTAGAACACCTGTCAGGTTTGTACTGCTGACTCTGCCCTTGTCCAGGAGATTCACCTTCTCTACTTGTCCTGTTCACCGTGATCACCGAAAGTAAAACAAAATTCCAAATTCTGGGATGTCCCCAGAACAAAATATAAAGAGAAAAAAGGAAAATACGCACCATGCCTTTGCAAGCAGTGGAATGTTTTGGGCAATGGACTTGATTGTTTTGCACAGAGGAGTTTTTTCACATGGATTCCAGCTGAAAGCTGTATCAGTATCAAGTTGTTTTATACATTTATTTTATGTGTTTTGGATTTTTTTATAAATTGGGAGTCACTTTATTAGGATTTACATACAATATGTTGCTATTTTATGTTATCAGGGTGCTGCACTCCCTTTTTCTATACCAGAACAGTAAAAGAGGGCAAATCTTTCAATGCGCACAATTCTTCTTGTGACAACCAGAGATTCTCTCACTTTGGAGGGGTTTCCTCTCACTTCCTGTTCTGGCTTTGGGACAGGGAGTGAAGAAAAATCTCCCAAATGGGACACAGATGGCAAAAATAACAAGACAAATGTTATAGCCCTCCCTTAGGCCTCATGCACACTTGGTGTTTGCCCAGCTCTCCTAAATCCTTCTCCTGGCAGGAAAAAAGCAGTGTCAAAAATATGCCTAAAGTCTCATAAATGTGTTTAGGTGCGTCAAGCATTTAGTTGTTAATTTAGTCAGAATAATAATTTATTCTGGCTATTGAAATGAACTCTCAAGTGTTAAACACGCCTAGGGTTAGCATGCTTTTAGGTGTGTTGAGTGCGTTTTTCAGCCAAAATGCTGTTGCTTCTGAAAGTGCTGGCAGTGGGGTTTTTTTTGCCTCTAAATACCTGTGCTTGTGTGGGTTTCCTCTGAGTACTCCGGTTTTCTCCACACTCCAAAGACATGCTGGTAGGTTAAAGCAGTATTAAACCCAAAAGCAAACATATTGCGGCTTACCAATTCTTAAATGTGATGCTGCATTAGTTTTCTTTTTAAGGCATTCTTCTATTTTCACCTGATGATTCAGCCAGTAAGTCTGTTGCTTTTTAAAAGAACAAACTCTCTGGGAGAATGTATCAGTTACAGAGATGAGATGAGATAAACCATTTACGACTGACAGGGGTGCTTACAATGAATGGCTTTTATTTACGTACATAAAGCCTTTATACCAGAAGGATAAAAAAAAAACTGCTGTAATTGATCATAAAATAGCTGGAGTCTGGCTTTAATTTGTCAGTGTATTTAAAGGTGAAGTACAGCCAAAGCCTTTTTTGGTTGTACTTCTGTGAACTCTGTTCATTCTGCACTCCTGTGACCCATCACAGAGCCGTTCCAGGCTGGGGAAATATCTCGACCATATAGTCAGGATCCATCCACGAAGCCGGACTGGCACCTGGCTCAGCCTTTCAGGGAGCCACTGAGAGCATGATCCAGCTGTTCCCGCCCCCTCCCCAGCCCAGCCCTCCAATGACCGCTGCTGGGGCAGAGCAGTGACCGGCAGTCGCCACTCTCTGCTCAGAGCGACAGGGAGAACTGAGCAATTAGCGATGCTTAATCGTTCAGTTCTCAGCCTTGGAGCCAGCGGGGGACAGGTGCAGCATCAGATCGATGCCGCATCCACCTAGGTAAGTGTAATTAAATATATATATACTTCTCTGTTACATCTGCTAGTATATCTAACTCTCCTCCCCATAGAGTGAGAATGCTGTTGTCGGCTGTGCCTCCTGTGCGCCTTCATGCAGAGTGGTGTCTCACTAATACAGGAGGTGTGTTACTGGGCAGATAGAAAGGAAAAGCCTAAAAAAAGATGAGTAATGCAGCCACCGCATCTAAGGATTGGTAAACTGGAATATTGTGGGGTTCATTAGTGCTTTCATTGGCTGTGGTATGTGTGTGATATAGGGAGTGTAGATTGTGAGCTCCTTGGGAGCAGGGCCTGATATGAATGTAAAGCTCTGTGTACATTGTCAGCACTAGAGATATATGTACGATAGAGTCCAGCAGAAGCCCCTCACATTTCATGCACACAGGTCCAGGCCGGACCACCTCTCCAGTAGGGAAGGGACGGAAGGTGACCCCGGATGATTTGTAGAGTCCCCTCCACAGAGCAGGGATCCCCATGAACGCTCCATAGACAATACACAGAGCACAGGCTCTGCCCCCACACACAGTCTAGTAAACTGTGTCCAGGTAGGGAGCCGCACTGGGGACACTGAAGGGGCGCTCTGTGCTATCGCTGCTCGCACTGGGATGACGTAATCACCCGGCTCAGGATTAGGGTGAGATTCCGAGTCATTACCTGAGTGTCACTGCTCTGTGCCTGGCTTCCTCTTTTCTCCTCAGCCTGGTCACAGCTTGCCATGCGCACACAGCTCTGCCTCCTCCTCCGGAGCTCAGGCGAGGGGGGCGGAGTCTACACCCACCGGACAAATACAGCTAACCCGAGTGAGACGATGGAGCTGGCTGGATCCTGAGGGAAGAAAGGTCACGTGACAGGCTGCTGCTGATTGTCCCGCAGTGATGCAGGCTGTCCCAGCACAGGCAAGGGTCACATGACTTCCTCACTTCTAATCAGAGCAAGGCACTATATATGTATACATGACAACTGGGAAGTAGCAGCTGTTAGATCCTTAGTTGTGGAATGTGGTGTCTGTGGCTTTGAATACTGGACAATTTAAAGAGGTTCTTCACTCCTCCCCCCCAAGAAATAACAAAAAATAAAAGCTACCAGCTACAAATACTGTAGCTGCTGTCTTTTAATAAAAGGCCACTTACCTGTCCAGGGATCCAGAGCTGTCCTCACTTGGGATGGTTGTTCACCAGTCCTGAGCGCCAAAAAGTTTACTAAGGGAACCTGGCTGTGACTTCTTGCAACTTCAGATCCACATTCCTACCGCACGTGCAGGAGCCACACTGCACGTTGTGAATGGTCCTGTGCGTTGTGAATGGTCCTGTGCGTTGTGAATGGTCCTGCGCGTTGTGAATGGTCTTGCAGCTTTCTGAGACCTGTGATGTGTCCCACAAACTGCGAGCAAAGAGGGGGGGCATACTTCACCTAGGCGATGTAAGCTCAAGTTTGAGGGGGGGACCTGTCAAAACAAGGTACCCACTACCTCCTCCAAACAAAAAAAAAAGGGGGAGGACTTCCCCTTTTAAGCGAACTTCTACTTTAAAGTGTTGCTTAATCCCATCCCACCAACAGTAAACATATATGTGGCCTCATGGAAGTGGGCGTTTATCCGTGGGGCTGCATATTTGTATCTTTGTGCTGGGAACACGCTACACACCACAGTCCCAGCATAGAGACCAGGAGCCCCAGGTCCCCTACTAATGATCGGGACCCGGAGTCTCCCACTTCAGGGTTACCTGATCGCTGTGGTAGCATCTGCTTGGCTATCACAGTGATCAGTCATCTCTCTCTCCTTGCAGGAAGAAAGTAAATAAAAGTGTGTAAAAAATAAATAAAGAAAAAATTGCCAGATCAATGTTTAACCGCTTGCCATTAACCCTATAGCAGAAATACTGCTACAGGGTGGCATGGGTATGCAAAATCATGTATATATACGTGACTTTGCAGTTCTTGGTAGGGGGCGCACGCCCTACCTGCGTCGCCATTGGCAGCCTCGGCTGTCAATCACCAGGTCCCGGCCGATGCTTACTCGCCAGCACCCAGTGATTGCCAAGTATCTCCGATGGGGGAGAGAACTGTATGTAAACAGTACAGTTCTCTCCCGTTAGCTCCTGCACACTGCTTTGTATGGCTCTGCATAGCAGCATGCTTACAGTGAAACACAGCACACAGTTAACACTTTGATCGCCCCAGATGTTAACCTCTTCCATGCCAGTGTCATTAGTACAGTGTCAGTGCTTTTTATTAGCACTGATCACTGTATTAGTGTCACTGGGGATTTCAGTGACACCAAGTCAGTTCCTCCCCAGTGTCAGAATGCCCGCCATAGTCCCATTATAAGTCGCTGATTGCCGCCAGTACTAGTTAAAAAAAAAAATCCCATTATTTATACCGCCATTTGTAGATGCCATAGCCTTCACAAAAAACAATTAATTTACACATATTGGGATTTTTTTTTAGCAAAGACATGTCACAGAATACATTGTGGCCTAAACTTATGACGAAATTTGATTTTTTTCATTTTTTTACTGGACATGTCTAATAGCGAAAAATCAAAAATATTGTTTTTTTTTCTCAAAATTGTCGGTCTTTTTTTGTTTATAGCGCAAAAAAATAAAAGCACAGGCGATCAAATACCACCAAAAGAAAGCTCTATTTGTGGGGGAAAAAGGACATAAATTTATTTTGGGTGCAGCGTTGAATGACCGCACAATTGTCAGTTAACGCAGTGCCGTATTGAAAAAAATGGCCTGGTCAGGAAGAGGGGTAAATCCTCTGGAGGGCAAGAGGTTATCCTAGGTCAGTGCCAGGGTTAGTGTTTGGGTCAAGTGAGGGTCAAAGGTTATGTTCAGTATATTTTAGCTAGGATTTTTTTTTTTTTGAAGCGGAGTTCCGGCCATTTTTGTGTTTATTGAAAGTCAGCAGCTACAAAAACTGTAGCTGCTGACTTTTAATAAACACACACACTTACCTGTTCCAGAGTCCAGTGATATTCTTACCCGCGCCGTCCCTTCTCTCCTTCTATCCACCGCACCAGCATCTAAACTATGGGCACAAGGCTGTGATAGCTTGCGGGTTCACAGCCAGGTGCCCACTGCACATGCGCGAGTTGCACTAGGCATCCTGATTGGTCCGGCAGTCTTTTGGGACCTCTGAAGGTTCCCAGCAGACTGCAAGAGGAGGCCAAACTTCCCCCTCAAAACCAGGTACCCGCTTCCCCCCCCCCCCTAAAAAGTGCCAATTATGGCAGTGGAGGAGCTTTCACTTTTGGGTGGAACTCCGCTTTAAATTAGTGTCAGTGTGTTGCAGGTAGGATTAAGAAAGCAAAATGTGCACTGTTGTTTCTAGGCTGTACGAAGGATACAGTCAACAACTGGCATACACATGTGGTATTGCTGCAATGAAAAGGAGCAAGAAAATTTATTTTGGGTTGTTCTAGGGTGGTAGGTTATGGTAGTAGCAAAAAATATACAGCTACATTTGAAAAATGTATTTTTTTTTTTTTACAATTGCTGCAGTGCTGCCTGTCAGTGCCCCATATCAGTGCCATATATGAGTGCTGCCTTTCAGTGCCCATCGGTAATGCCTGTCAATGTCCATCAGTGCCACCTACCAGTGCCTCCTCATCAGTGCCACCTATCAGTGCCCATCACTGCAGCCTCATTAGCACACATCAGTGAAGGAGAAAACTAACTTATTTACAAAATTGTATAACAGAAACTAAGAAAAAACATTTTTTTTTCAAAATGTTTCAAAAAATAAAAAACCTAGAGGTGATTAAATACTACCAAAAGAAAGTTCTATCTGTTTCCAAAAAATGCTAAAAATTTCATATGGGTACAGTGTTGTATGATCATGCAATTGTCAAAGTGCAACAGCAGTGAAAGCTGAAAATTGGCCTGCGAAGGAAGGAAGGGGGTATAAGTGCCCTGTAGGCATGTGGTTAAAGACAAACAAGGCTATTTTGCAGATCTCATTTTTTCTCACAAGCTTTTGAAATATAAAACAAGAAAAGAAAATATGTTTTTGTTTTTTTTTCTTCATTTTCCAAAAACTTGTGGCAACAAACGAGATCTGCAAAATACTCACTATGCTTCTTATCAAATTCCTTGGGGTGTCTACTGTCCACAAAGTGGTTATTTGGGGGGGTTTGGTGCTATCCTGGCATTTCAGGGCCTTCGAAACTGTGATAGGTAGTCAGGAAGTGTAATGAGGAAATAAAGCCCTTTAAAAGCCTGAAGGTGCTTATTGGATTTTGGGATCCTGTACATGGCTAGACTGCAAAATGTCTCTCACATGTGGTACCCCCATACTCAGGAGAAGTAGCAGAATGTATATTGGGGAGTAATTCCACATATACCCATGGCATATGTGAGCAATAAATCATTTAAGTTACAATTTTGTGTAACAAAAAAAAAACAACTTTTGTTGTTTGTCATTTTCCAAAAACTTGTGGTAAAAAAATAAATTCTTCTATTGATTCAACATGCCTCTCAGCAAATAGTTTGGGGTGTCTACTTTCCAAAAAGGGGTTGTTTTGGGGGGTGGGGGCATTTTATGCCCAGCATTAGAAGTTTATGCCACACATCATTCATTCTTCTAGCCACCATAAGACCAAGCCTTTTCTGACACTTTTTGTTCACATGAAAAAAAATCAGTATTTTTTGCTAGGAAATTAATTTAAACCCCAAATATATATTGTTTTAAAGCAAACACCCTAGTGAATAAAATAGTGGGTGCTGCAATTTTTTCTGTCACATAGTACTCGCGCAGCAATTTTTCAAATGCAATTTCAGAAAAAAATACACTTTTTTTTTTACTTTTAATGCACAAAAACACAATATATTGGCCAATTATTTGATAAACTATAAAAGATGAGGGTATGCCGAGTAAATAGATACCAAACATGACATGCTTTAAAACTGCATATGCCCCGTGCAATGGCGACAAACTGCATATATTTTTAATATCCATAGATAACGTTTTAAAAGCCTTTACAAGCTATCATTTTAGATTTACAGAGGAGGTCTAGTGTTAGAATTACTGCCCTTGATCTGACGTTCATGGCGATACCTCACATGCATGTTGCAACTGCTGTTTCTATACTGACACAGGGTCAAGGATCACGAACGCAGGTGCACCCGTTTGGGGGGAGGGTACTTTTTTTTTCTAAGTGATTTTGATTTTTTTTATTATTTTTACACTGTCTTTTTTTTTTTTGATCACTTTTAATGCTATCACAGGGAATGCAAATATCCCCTATAACTTCAATGGGCATTGTCATATAATCTTTTTTCAGAGATCTGGGTTCAATCAGACTCTAGATATCTCCTCTTCCCTTACATTATCTAATCAAACCAAGATCAGTGTGATCAGATGCTTTCCCAATTTACAAATAGCGATGTTTATATCCTGCGAAACTGAAGTGATGAAATGCTCGTAGCTTCCGAACTTAGACTATAGAGATGATTGGCACCATTCTCATCTCCAATCAGCTCTATGGTCAGCTGGCAGAAACACCAGCTGCATTCTCAGGTTCCCCTGATGGCACGGGACTGCCCGAGAAAGCCATGGAAGGCAGTGGGAGAGGGGGGGGCATTGTCTCCCGCTGCTTGTAAAAGCAATCCTGCAGCTAATTAGCCACTAGGATTGCTTTTACATGAAAGCCAATCGCCAGCTGAAAACAATTATACCAGCATTATGCCTGCAGCTGTAGGCATCATCCTGGTATAACCATTCAAAGTCCAGTGATGAACCAGCACGTCGCTGGTCCTTGTTGGGTATATATGCTATGTTCTTTTTTTTTTTTTTTTTTTTTTTATGCAGCCTGTGGACTGAATGAAATAAAGTGAAGAAATCTCTGCCAAAAAAAAAAAGGTTGTGGTATACCCACCATTAAAATATACCGCCCTGCATCCACCCACTTCTAATGGTGGGCACACATTAAGTCACACTTTGCCACAAGCGCCAGTTCCAAGATCGTACAAAAGTCTAAATAGTGGCACTCTTGAATAAAAATTGTCCACGTATAAGTGGTACCCCATATGGAAAAAGGATGACACCAAGTCCCAAACTATCTTGTCACTGCTCCCCATGTAGTCTGGGCAGCCGGGAGGCTCCACCTGACTATCTTTTCCCTCGTAAATCCGAAACTTATAAGTATAGCCTGTTGTCCTCTCACAGGTCTTCTACATCTTGACGCCATATCTGGCACGCTTGCTGGGGAGAAATTGAATGCAAGGCGGCCAGAAAAATTAATCAGGGACTCATCAATGTAGATTTTTTGCTGGGGAGTATAGACATCTGCACATTTTTTACAAGGGGCTGAATTTTGTGTAGCCGGTCAAATTCAGGGTCACCTCAAGGACGACAGAGTGTATTGTCGTTGAAATGCATAAAACACATTATACTCTCATATCTATGCCTGGCCATGGCAGCAGAGAACCCGGCATATGATGAATCGGGTCTGTGGACCAATACAACCGCAATTCATTTCTTTTAGTAATGCCCATGTTGAGGGTTAGGCCCCAAAAAAATATAAATTCGAAAACCGTAATGGGTTTCCATGGTCTGGCAAGGTTTGAATTTTGGTTGGCGGCGATACATTGTTGTGCATATAAAATGCTTTGATCCACAATCAATGCATACAGATCTTCCGTGAAAAACAGCTCCAAAAAATCAAGGGGAGGAGTTAAATTTGCTATTTCCACCTGAATTCCGGGTTGGGCAGTGAATGGGGGAAGTACAGGTGCTGCAGAATTTGTGTGTTACCAATCGGAAGGATACTAGGAGCTCTGTGGGCCTGTGTGCGAATTCTTGGTGGTTGCGGGACAATACTTGTGCTCACCACCTCACCAGCTTTTACTGCACTTATGGGACTCACCACATCACCAAGTGATACTGCAGTGCTGGTATTATTATTATTTTACAGGATTTATATGGCACCAACAGTTTGCTCAACGCTTTACAATATATCGGGAGACAATACAGCAACAATACAGTTCAATACAAGAAGGTTAGGAGGGCCTGATCCTTGGAGCTTACAATCTAAGAGGTATGTGAAAGACCAGGATGTACTAGACCGCTGGTGCTCGCCAGTTCACCAAAAGGTAGCGTGGCACTAGTACTGGCACTCTGCTACATATGAGAGTCATCAAAATTTACCGGCAAGTGCTAACAGAGATCAGGCCTGATTCTGCCAACACTCCAGTTTTGTGTGTAATGTATCAAGTGACAGTGACCTACTGACACTGCACTTGCTGGGGGAAAAGTGGGGGGTAAGCGTGGGGGATAACGCAGTTGCTACCAGGTGCCGGGGCTGATCCCACTAACGCTGTGTTTTTGGGGACACTATACTAATGTGAACTCTGGTATAGTGCTGATCTGATCAAAGATATTGTTCTGTTCAGACACTATACTAGCAATGGAAGTTTATTGTGTATGAGCGTCTTCCTGGCAATCAAGGGGTTAAATGTGATTATTGGTGTACTGACGGGCAATCTGATGCTATCTGGGTGTGAAAACCACGGGAGCGCAAATCATGTATATATATGTAATTTTGCACACCTGTGCCGTCCTGAAGCAGTATTTCTGCTATAGGGGAGTCAAGAAGCGGTTACATAAGTGGTTTGTGTTACGGTACTGCGTTACTTTAACTGACAATTGCGTGGTCATGAAACGCTGCACCAATATTAAATTTACATCTTTTTTCCCCACGAATTGGGCTTTCTTTTGGTGGTTTTTGATCATCTGTGCGTTTTTATTTTTTGCGCTATAAAAAAAAAAGCCTGACAATTTTGAGAAAAAAAAAAACAATATTTTGAACTTTTTTCTATAAAACATGTCCAGTAAAAAAATTTAAAAATCAAATTTTGTCAAATTTCGGCCAAAATGTATTCTGCGACATGTCTTTGCTAAAAATAAATCCCAATATGTTAAATTAATTGGTTTACGTGAAAGTTATAGTGTTTACAAATGGCGGTATAGATACTGGATTTTTAATTTTTTTTATACTAATAATAGCGGCGATCAGCGACTTATGGCGGGACTGCGGCAGACATTCTGACACTGGGGGGGGGGAACTGACTTGGGGTCACTGACATCCCCAGTGACACCAATACAGTGATCAGTGCAAAAAAAACAAACACTAACACTGTACTAATGGCACTGGGGAGGAAGGGGTTAACTTCTGGAGACAATGAAAGGGTTAACTGTGTGAGGGGAGTGTTTTACTAAGGGGCGGGGGTGTGTGCCTCTCTTTTACACACTGTCCCAGAAGGCTGCAACCAGGGATCCCGGAACAGTGAGCTGAAAGCTGACAGGGAGGACAGCTCTATTGAAAACAATGCAGCCTTCCTTTCTCTCAGTGATTGCCGGGCTCCGGTGGGTAATCACCGGCCAGGACCCGGTGATTGACATCTGTGGACGCGATCAGTGCCGCAGGTACGACGGAACAGTGCCCCCTACCCTGGAATGCAGGATCACATATATATACGTGATCCTGCGCACAGGGGCCGCCTTGTAGCAGTATATGTATTGTGGGCGGTCCCCTAGTGGTTAACTGACTTTCTACTGATCTGTAGATGGATAAACAGATACAAAATGAAACACTGTTTCTTTTGAGCAATGTTGTTGATAAACATTGTCAGGCTGCTTTTCTTTGACAGCTCCGGCTGTCAGAACTTTTCCTGTACTCAGCAATGCCCCTTTGATTAATCAGAGCTGAATTGTTCAGTACTTGACAGGGGAGGACCTGGCAGAAGGACTTGACTTGTTACACACACCATGACAATGGTAACTTTTTTTGGGCGTGTCTAACACAGAGTCTGCAACAGGTTAAACCCAAAACCATAAATGATTTATTGCAGCTTACCATTCATTAAATGTGGTGGCTGCATTAGTTTTCTTTTTAAGCTTTCTTCCCTCTGTTTTCACCTGGGGATCTGGCCAGTAACATACTTCCTATATTCCTATATATCCAGTAACATATATTCCTATACATTGTAGCAAAGTGTCATTTCTTCAGTGTTGTCACATGAAAAGATATAATAAAATATTTACAGAAATATGAGGGGTGTACTCACTACTGTGAGATACTGTACATTTGGACACAGGCACAATTTTCATACTTTTGGCTCTGTAATAAATTAAAATGAAACAATCCAAATGAATTTGAAGTGCAGACTTTCAGCTTTAATTCAAAGGGTTGAACATAAATATCAAGTACAAATTTTAGGAACTGCAACCATTTTTATACACAGTCCCTCCATTTTCAGGGCACTCAAATGTAATTGGACAAATTAATATAATCATAAATAAAATGTTCATTTGTAATAGTTTGTTGAGAATCCTTTACTGGCAATGACTGCATGAAGTCTGGAACCCATAGACATTACCAAAGACTAGGTTTCCTCTTTTCTGATGCTTTGCCAGGCTCTAACTGCCACTGTCTTCAGTTGTTTTTTGTTGGTCTTTCTGCCTTTAGTTTTACCTTCAGCAAGCGAAATGCATGCTCAATTGGGTTGAGATCAAGTGATTCATTCGGCCATTGCAGCATATTCCACTTCTTTTCCTTCAAAAGCTCCTGGGTTGCTTTTGCAGTGTGTTTTGGTTCATTGTCCGTCTGTACTGTGAAGCGCTGTCCAATCAATTTTTCTGCATTTGGCTGAATCTGTGCTGACAGTATATCTCTATACACTGCAGAATTCATCCAGCTGCTTCTGTCTTCTGTCACATCATCAATAAACACCAATGACCCAGTGCCACTGGAAGCCATGCATGCCCATGCCATCACACTGCCTCCACCATGTTTTACAGATGATGTTGTGTGCATTGGATCATGAGCTGTTCCAAGCCTTCTCCACACTTTTTTCATCCCTTCATTCTAGTACAGATTAATCTTAGTTTCATCTATCCAAAGAATGCTTTTCCAGAACTGGCCTGGCTTTTTTAGATGTTTTGTGGCAAAGTCTAAGGCAAAGTCTAATCTGGCTTTTCTATTCTTCAGGCTTATGAGTGGTTTGCACCTTGTGGTGAATCCTCTGTATTTGCTCTCGTGCAGTCTTCTCATGATTGTAGACTTTGACAATGATATGCCCACACCCTGGATAGTGTCCTTCACTTGTCTGGATGCTATGAATGGGTTTTTCTTTACCATAGAGAGGATCCTGCAATCATCCACCACTGTTGTCTTCTGTTGACATCCATGCCTTTTTATGTTGCTGAGCTCACCAGTGTGTTCTTCTTTGCTCAGAATGTACCAAACTGTTGATTTGGCCACTCCTAATGTTACTGCTATCTCTCTGATGGAATTGTTCAGTTGTTGAAGCCTTACAATGGCCTGTTTCCCTTGCATGGATAGGTCCTTTGAACGCATGATGTAAGTTCACAGAAATAGATTCCAAATGCAAATACCACACTTAGAATGAACTCTAGACCTTTTACCTGCTTAATTGATGAAGAAATAATGTAGGAGTAGCCCACACCTAGCTTTTGATTCAATTGTCCAATTACTTTTGGTCCCTTGAAAAAGCGGGGATAGCTACTCTTAAGAGCTGTAATTCCTAAACCCTTCCTGCAATTTGGATGTACATACCCTCAAATTAAACCTGAGAGTGTGCACTTTCAGCCCATGTCCATGCTATAGCTATAGCATGAATATGTTTTGGTAAATACCAGAAAAAAAACTAAAATTGTGCCTGTGTCCAAATATACTGTATATGGACCTATCTGTATATGTAAAGAGCTACATAAATCAACCGTGCTATATAAGTACCTGTAATAAATAATACAAAAATTAAGGGAAATCATAATAAATCCAGCAACTGTATTATATGTAAAACACATCTCAAAGTTCACATATAAAGTGTTATATAACCAATAGCAGTTTAGTGGTTAGCACTTCAACCTGGCAACACTAGGGTCGTTGGTTTGAATCCAAACCATGGCACTACATTCCTGGAGTTTGCATGTTCTTCCTGTGCCTGCATGGGTTTTTTCCCAAACTCCAAAGACATGTTGGTAGGTTAATTGGCTTCTAATTTGACCCTAGTATGTGTATAAATATGAGTTAGAGATATTTGATTATAAGCTCCTTGAGGGCAGGGATGAATGTGAAAGTAATATATGTGTAAATTCACAGTGCTATATACGTACCTATAATAATATACTGTGAACAATCCACAAATATACAGTATATGCACAATGAAATAATAACACGCCAATCCAGGTGAGTGCACAAGGTGTGCTTACTCGCTTAAATTACACACAGTGAAGTGCAGCCCGATCACCAGTGTCACTCCAACCTGCTCACCTTTACAATATGACCTCTACAAGGAAATGACACGTTTGTATCCCCACAGGGATGACATATGGACATAGGTCTTTCAGAGCAAACATTCCTCTGCATAATTATTATTATACAGGATTTAGTTTCTACAATACTTTTCAACATGAGGGCAGACAGTAGAGTTATAATACAATTCAATACAGGAGGAATCAGAGGGCCCTGCTCTTGGCAAAAACACATCAAAAACCCACGTGATAAAGCACACTGCAAAAAGCACTGCAGAAATGGATCAAATGCAAACTGCATAGGTGTGAACCTAGCCTTAAAGTAGACAGAGTAAGAGACAGTCTGACAGACTGGGGTAGGGAATTCCATAGATAAGAACTAAAAAAAAAAAACATGCTAGGGCTCTATTGGATGATAGAGAACATACCAGCTAGCACAATACCATAATACATAGTATAATAAACATCACAAAACAATAGTGCAGCTCTAATCATAAACCAGTAGTGCATAGGAAATTCCATAGAATGAGAGAGATTTGGGAACAGTCCTGGAGACAAGCATGGGAGGAAGTGCTAAGTGAGCTAGAGAGCAGGAAGTCTTGGGAGGACCTAAGAGAGAGAATTGGTTGGTACTATGAGGCTAAGTTAGTGATGTAGCTGGGTGCAGACTTGTGGATGGGTTTGTATGTTGTTAGTATTTTGAATTTAATTAGTTAGGTGAACTGAAGCCAGTGGAGGGATTGGCAGAGAGGGGTGACAGACACTGAACAGTTGGTAAGGTGGATGAGTCTGGCAGCAGCATTCATGATGGACTGGAGGGGGGATAGCCTGCGATGAGGTAGGCCAGTGTGGAGAGAGTTACAGTAGTTGAGGCGAGAGATGACCAGAGAATTCATTTGAAGCTTTGTGGCATCATTGGTTAAGAAGGGGCATATTTTGAAGATGTTGCATAGATTGAGATAGCACGCTTGGGTAGTGAAAAGATGTGGGGCCAAAAGGATAGTTCAGAGTCCAGGATTAAACCTAGCACCTTGGCATGCAGGGGCATGTTGATAGTTGTGTCATTGATCTTGACAGAAAAGTCAGGGGAAAGGGCATGCGGGAGCAGAAACATTAGGAGGAAATAGATTTGGGTGTCACCACATACTATGCATGTATATGAAAGAGGAAAAAACTCTAATAGTGGTCTCTGAATGCTTTATTCAACAAGAATGATTAAAAACACTCACAAGCACTCTGCTACCTCCACTCTTAACCAGACAAACGCATTGACTCCTGCTGTTCTTCTCTGGACAAACGCATTGACTCCTGCTGTTCTTCTCTGGGTAACTGCATTTATCTGCTACCTCCACTCTTAACCAGACAAACGCATTGACTCCTGCTGTTCTTCTCTGGACAAACGCATTGACTCCTGTTAAATTCTCAACAAATGTTGTAATTATATCTGTGTATCTGTTGACTTGTCCTCACCTCTAGGTGCACTCAGGTTTATGACTGTGGCCTGGTTCCTAAGAAACATCCCCCCCATTCATGTGAGCCTTATCAGCTTCTAATTGGGGCGGAGTTGAATGCTCATTTGAGCATCTCCCTATAAATTTAGTTCAGCTCATGGGGGAGATCTCTGATGGGGGGCACAGTCTCTGATGGGGGTGCTGCTTATGATGGAGTGCGGCTTTGAATGAGTGCAGAGCAGTTAAACACAGCAGTTGAACTTAAGCAGGAGAACTTAAGCAGCAGGAAGACACAACAACAGCAAGAAACTCTACTGCATGCTGGACAGACTGCAAGGAAACACACTGGGAAATATCTTTTACATACCTGAGTCCCACTCCGATTACCTTTTTATATAATACACCCCTCTTCTCCTCTTCATATTACTATCCTCTGTTCCCAAATCTCATTTCTTTACCCCTCTGCTCCACCCCAAAACTTGTACATCTACCCCTCATTGCTATCATCTCCCTACTATTGCTTTCATCAACTCCCCAAAATGCCTCTTCCACTCCTCCTTCTCATTTTCCTCTCATCTGTTCCCAAAATCCATTCACTATATCCCTCTGCTCCTCCCAAACATTTATATATTGTGCCCTCACTGCTTCCCTCACCCCTCTATGGCACCTACCACCTCCCTCCTATTACTCCACTCTCCCACTGACCCGAACACCTCCACTAGTAGTTTCTCACGCTCCTGCACATCCCGCTCCCATGCTACCTTTCTCACCCTTCTCCTCCTCATAACCACGGGAGACATCTCCCCGAATCCTGGCCCTCCACTACCTCCCTCACCCGCCCAAAACCCTCCCGCCTCCACATCCTGCCGCAACCCCCGCAACTTAGTATCTGTCCCCCTGCTCCCTAAAATCTCCCCCCCGTTTTCATGTGCACTCCTGAACGCCCGATCGGTGTGCAACAAGCTTACCGCCATCCACGACCTCTTTGTTTCCCGCTCCCTCAACCTCCTGGCGATTACGGAAACCTGGATCCAGCCCACTGACTCTACCTCCCCTGCTGCACTCTCCTACGGCGGTCTCACCTGGACCCACTCACCCAGGCCCAACGGTCGTAAAGGTGGTGGGGTTGGCCTGCTCCTGTCACCGCTGAGCACCTTCCGAGTCCTCCCAAACCCCCCCTCCCTATCCTTCTCCTCCTTCGAGGCCCACTGCGTCCGACTATTCTCCCCAACCCCCCTGAAGATTGCTGTGATATACCGGCCTCCTGGATCCATACCCCGCTTCCTGGAAGACTTCTCCTCCTGGCTACCCTTCTTCCTCTCCTCTGAGCTACCCACTATCATCCTTGGGGATTTCAACATCCCTGTCAACCTCGACAACCCGGACACAGCCCGTCTCCTCCACTTAACCTCCTCCTTTGCACTTGCACAGTGCATACAATCCACCACCCACTCCGACGGTAATATCCTTGATCTTGTCTTCTCCAACCGCTGCGCTCCCCACAACCTCACTAACACCCCCTTCCCTCTCTCTGACCACAACCTGATTACCTTCTCTATCTCCTCATCCTCCAACGCCTACCCCTCCAAATGTCACACTACTACCAGCCGTAACCTCCGCAACCTTAAACCTGCCTCTCTCCACTCCGCAGTTGATCAACTCCATGACCGCATCCTCCCCCTGTCCTGCCCCGACTTGGCTATGACCGCCTACAACAATGCGCTGTCAACAGCCCTTGACTCACTAGCGCCTTTAACCACACGCAACATCAGACCCCGACCACTCCAGCCCTGGCAGACTGATCACACCAAAACCCTCAAACGACACAGTCGTGCCCTGGAGCGACTATGGCGCAAAACCAAATCCCAACAAGCCTTCACCCGATACAAATCTGCCTTCCACACCTACACCTCCTCCCTCCATACTGCCAAACAAGCCTACTTCCTGACCCTCATCAAGGCCCTCTCCTCCAATCCTCGCCGACTCTTCTCCACCTTCAACTCTCTACTCTCGCCACCCCCACCTCCACCCAGCACCTCACTCACTGCCCTTGAGATTGCCAATCACTTCAAAAACAAGATTGACACAATTCGCAAGGACATTGCCGCAACTCGCACGCCTTCTCAACCCGTCCCCTCTCACACAGCTACCCCCTCATCCCCCCTCCCCCTCGACATAACCCACAGGGACTTCGTCGCTGCTCAAACTCCCTCCAACCCCCTTCCCCCTTACTCAGCTACCCCCTCTACACCCCTCTCCCACGGCCCCACCACTGCTCTGACCTCCTCTCCCACCCCACCCTACATTCCTCATACTGAAGCTCCCCCAACACTCCGCACCTTTGACCTTACTACCATCGAAGAAGTCTCCAAGATCCTCTCTGATGCCCGCCTCACCACCTGCCCCCTTGACCCTATCCCCTCACAACTCCTACAACCTCCCTCCCCCTCCATCCTACGCTCCCTCACCCACATCTTCAATCTCTCCCTCTCCTCCGGCACTTTCCCTTCCCCTCTGAAACATGCACACATCACCCCCATACTTAAAAAGCCCTCCCTGGACCCCAATGACCCGAACAACCTCAGACCCATCTCCCTGCTCCCATTTACATCTAAACTCCTCGAGCGCCTAATCTACGCCCGCCTATGCTCTCACCTCAACGACAACAACCTCCTCGATCCCCTACAGTCCGGCTTCCGTCCCCTACACTCCACCGAAACTGCCTTACTCAAACTCTCCAACGACCTGCTAACCACCAAAGCTAATGGCCACTATTCAGTGCTCCTACTCCTTGACCTCTCTGCGGCCTTTGACACAGTCGACCACCCCCTCCTCCTCAAAAAACTACACTCCCTCGGCCTCAGAGATTCTGCTCTCTCCTGGCTCTCATCCTACCTGTCACAACGCTCTTTCAGCGTTACCTATAATGCCACCACCTCCCTCTCACTCCCCCTCTCTGTTGGGGTCCCTCAAGGCTCTGTCCTCGGGCCCCTTCTCTTCTCCATCTACACCTCCTCCCTTGGCCAACTCATACACTCTCACGGCTTCAACTACCACCTCTATGCCGACGACACACAAATCTATCTCTCAACCCCCCACCTCACCCCCTCGGTCTCCGCCCGAATCACACACCTGTTGAGCGACATATCAGACTGGATGTCGCTCCACTTCCTTAAACTGAACCTCTCCAAAACCGAGTTTCTTGTCTTCCCTCCAGCCCGGACACCACCCCCCATTGACTTCTCCATCATGTCCAACAACACCACCATCAAACCCGCCCCGCAGGCCAGAGTACTTGGTGTCATTTTGGACTCCAACCTATCCTTCCAGCCCCAAGTCCACTCTTTAACAAACTCGTGCAGACTCCACCTCCGCAACATCGCCAAAATCCGCACGTTCCTAACTCCAGAAACCACTAAACAGCTCATCCACTCCCTCATCATATCACGACTCGACTACTGCAACTCCCTCATCACTGGCCTGCCTCGCCGCTGGCTATCCCCGCTTCAGTCCATCCTGAATACGGCTGCCAGACTCATTCACCTTTCCAACCGCTCCGTTTCCGCCACCCCCCTCTGCCAATCCCTCCACTGGCTTCCGATTGCGCAACGGATCAAATTCAAAATCCTAACGCTGACGTACAAAGCTGTCCACCATACTGCCCCGAACTACATCACTGACCTAATATCCAAGTACCGCCCAGCACGCACACTCCGCTCCTCACAAGACCTCCTTCTCTCTAGTTCCCTGGTCTCCTCCTCCCATGCCCGCCTCCAGGACTTCTCCAGGGTGTCACCCATCCTCTGGAACTCCCTGCCCCAACCCATCAGATTATCACCTACTCTCCTCTCCTTTAGGCGCACCCTGAAAACCCATCTCTTCAGGGAAGCCTACCCCGCCCCCTGCTAACTTGCCGACCTCCTCCACTCTTCCTACCACTCCATCCCCCACAGCTATCTCCTCCTGTGCCACCATACCCTCCCTCCTAGATTGTAAGCTTGAAAGAGCAGGGCCCTCGATCCCCTCATGTTTTGCATTGTATTGGTATTGTTCTGTCACATGTTCTGTCCCCCTTTATAATGTACAGCGCTGAGCGAACTATTGGCGCTTTATAAATACTGTATAATAATAATAATAATAATAATAACAAGCAGGATAGTAAAAGCACGTTACACCGATCCATTATATAGTGAAATGGATGGCACCAATTACACAGCTCACAAGGACAGGGAGTAGGGGAAAAATGGGATCACAGACAAAAATAAAAACAGAGAATCTAACTCTTCCCCACGCTATCAAAAATTTAAATAATTGGCTAGTGCACAATAATTTGCACCTTTTTGAAAGGTGTTAGGATTTAAAGACAATGTTTAGTTCCCTTGTGCTGCAGTTAAAGCTGGACTTCATGCAAACAGCTAAACACACAGAAACAGTTGTACATGGAAGCTCTTTTACCTGGTAACATGATTTGTATAAAATACTATAATCACTATGTTGCTGCTTGACCATACAGAGATAAGTGAAGGTCAGTCAGTAAACAGTTAAATTTTTTGTGGAAGACGGTTTCTGCTTCCCTGAAAAGACAAGTCTTGAGTTCATGTAGTGCACATATAAAAGCAAGCAAAAGAAGGCACCACCATCTACGCATAAGCTGTTTATTAAAATGAGAAGGAAATAAAATGATGCACTCACTGCATTAAGCCCCAGAGTTGGTTTGACAAAGGGGTGTGCCTTGGGCGCATAGCCATGCCCCCCCCCCATGTAGTGACATCATCCTCAGGCAATCTCAGAGTGGAGCTGATCCTATCCTGGCTGGCAAATACTACTCAGAAGCCACTGAGCCAATATAGAGCTTGCATTCCACTCTGTAGCCTTGACAGCAGGACTTCTCATGTCACCAGCAGGACTTCTCATCTCACCAGCTGCCGATCTTGCCGATTGGTCACAGCAATCACATGGTACCAGAGCCATCCCAGTACAATGATCTGGACACAAAGGGAGACAAATCACGCTGCTATGCAGCCCCTAGGGCACGTACCTGGTTTTGTCTTTTTCTTAAGCACGTAATTTAGCTGAAAAAAAAAAAATCTCTATAGTTTTAATGAGCTAACTTTCCTGTAATGAAGTATGGCCATACATTGCGCAGGCAACTGGATCCTGGAAAAATATTCTGTGCAGGGTTCTCTGTTCATGTCCTGTTATTAAACTTCCAGCTGTAGGGGTTAATAGATTCAGGTCTTCTGTGAAGCTGCTGTGAAAAATTTCCCAACATAGACCCATCCCCTCCATTAAAGCGGAGTTCCAGTCACACTGCGAAAAATAAAAGTCAGCTGGTACAAAAACTTTAGCTGCTGACTTTTAAAATACAGTCACTCACCTGTCCCTTGATCCCATGGTGTAACCCCCCCCTTAGCCTGGTTCATCAGCCGCCCAGTGTTCCCGGTATCTTCACTGTGGGCAGCCGGCTGTGACAGCTCGTGGCTTCATAGCCAGGTGCTCACTGTGCATGCGCAAGTAGCGCTGCACTTTCTGAATGATTCCGTAGTCTTCTGGGACTTGTCACGTGTCCCAGAAGACTACGGGGAGGGTGGGGGGAGGACAACTTCTGCTTCCGATCGCCTAGGTGATCGCAGTGGACATGGGAGCAGGTACCTGTCAATTTTGGGTACCCACTCCCCCCCCCCACTACCCAAAGGTGCCAATCCTTAATGGGGTGCGGGTGACCAGTCTTTAAAGGGGAACTTCCACTTTTGGGTGGAGTTCCGGTTTAAGAAACATTCTTTCATTTCTTTCTGTGAATGGGGGAGAGTCTGTGTCACAGGATACTCTCCCCCATACTTTCAGGCCTGGTTCACACCTATGCAGGTTGCGGTTGATGCTTTTTCCCAGTGCATTTTTTTTCACAAGCATTTTTTACATGTTTTTAATGGGTTTTTTTTATGCTTTTTGCAATTTTGGAGGCAGCTGTTGGCTTGCAGGAGAAAACAAGTAAAATGCTGCACAAACACAGCAAAAATGCAAGCACTCTTCTGCCCCCTTCACAGCCTAGCAGTCCAGCAAGTGCTGGAGGGACAGAGAGGAGAGCCATTGATTGACAGTCACCGCTCTCTGCAGACTGAAGGCTGAGAACTGAGCGAATGGCAGTCTTTGATTGCTCAGTTCTTGGTCTTAGAGGCAGCAGGGGACAAGTGCTGCATCCACCTAGGTAAATATGACTTTTTAAATCCATATTTCTCTTTTAAGTCTATTAAGAGATGGCATTATATATATATATATATGCACATACACACACACAGTATATATATACAGTCAGGTCCATAAATATTGGGACATCGACACAATTCTAACATTTTTGGCTCTATGCACCACCACAATGGATTTGAAATAAAACGAGCAAGATGAGCTTTAACTGCAGACTGTCAGCTTTAATTTGAGGGTATTTACATCCAAATCAGGTGAACGGTGTAGGAATTACAACAGTTTGCATATGTGCCTCCCACTTGTTAAGGGACCAAAAGTAATGGGACAATTGGCTTCTCAGCTGTTCCATGGCCAGGTGTGTGTTAATCCCTCATTATCCCAATTACAATGAGCAGATAAAAGGTCCAGAGTTCATTTCAAGTGTGCTATTTGCATTTGGAATCTGTTGCTGTCAACTCTCAAGATGAGATCCAAAGAGCTGTCACTATCAGTGAAGCAAGCCATCATTAGGCTGAAAAAAAAACAAAACAAACCCATCAGAGAGATAGCAAAAACATTAGGCGTGGCCAAAACAACTGTTTGGAACATTCTTAAAAAGAAGGAACGCATCGGTGAGCTCAGCAACACCAAAAGACCCGGAAGACCACGGAAAACAACTGTGGTGGATGACCGAAGAATTCTTTCCCTGGTGAAGAAAACACCCTTCACAACAGTTGGCCAGATCAAGAACACTCTCCAGGAGGTAGGTGTATGAGTGTCAAAGTCAACAATCAAGAGAAGACTTCACCAGAGTGAATACAGAAGGTTCACCACAAGATGTAAACCATTGGTGAGCCTCAAAAACAGGAAGGCCAGATTAGAGTTTGCCAAACGACATCTAAAAAAGCCTTCACAGTTCTGCAGAGCATCACCAGGGATGAAACCCAGCGTCTGGTGATGTCTATGCGTTCCAGACTTCAGGCTGTAATTGACTGCAAAGGATTTGCAACCAAGTATTAAAAGTGAAAATTTGATTTATGATTATTATTCTGTCCCATTACTTTTGGTCCCTTAACAAGTGGGAGGCCTATATGCAAACTGTTGTAATTCCTACACCGTTCACCTGAGTTGGATGTAAATACCCTCAAAGTAAAGCTGACAGTCTGCAGTTAAAGCACATCTTGTTTGTTTCATTTCAAATCCATTGTGGTGGTGTATAGAGCCAAAAATGTTAGAATTGTGTCGATGTCCCAATATTTATGGACCTGACTGTATATATATATATATATATATATATATGTGTGTGTGTGTGTTCATTTATTTTTTACCACAGTTCCACTTTAAGTTCCAACGAAAATATTCTGATTTATTTTTGGTTCTGTGTTGATTGCAGTAGAGCTGGAATTTCATTGCTACACACAACGTCGTTTGATTTCAGTTGATAAGAAAATGTTTCCTTGTAAACTATATAAATGACATACTTTATCATTCATTTACTCACCATTTGCTTTCAATCTACTTTCTGGCATATGCAGATCCAAATGTATTATTTAACTATTATACAATTTGCTTTCCTTGTGGCAGTGTCAGCCGTCTTATCTTACAACACTAAATAAAAGCAGACAAATGCTTTATGGATTCACTGAATGTTGCCCCTGGCAGTGTAAGTGAATCTGCTTTAAATTAGTAACTGGGCAACCCACAACCACTTCTGTTCAAAACATTTTGTCTATTATTCAAAGAGAACCAGTCACGACTGGGATTATGCAATGCAAGCATTTTTGTTTTAAAAACCGTTATAACTGTGCAGATTTACATAATAGATACATGCCATCTTAATTATCTTTACTTTTCTGAGCTTGACATTTTAGGCGGATCTGTAGACATTTTTTTTTTTAATTTTAGTTTCTAGTTTTGGATACACTGGGAAGGGCTGGATACCACTGCCAGGTGTAGCAGTGGCTTGCACATTCCCTTTGCAAGATTAATGGTAAAGCTGGCAGTAGACAGATCGAAATTTGTCCGCATCAGCAGGGACTGAATTTCAATCAGTGTGTGGCTGTCCCTGCTCCAGTCAATTGTTTGATGCCGAAAAAATGTTGTCAGTCAGTGACTGAAGCCACTGACCAGTGTATTCTGAGGAATCCGCCACTATGGCCAGCTTTACAGTTTTTCAATGGTTACTATTTATCTGCTAGGACAGTTAAGTTGGTCATACACACAGCAAACCTGTTCATATCAGCTGAATCAACCAGTATTTGCTATGTGAGCAGCACTGTTGGAAACATTTGGATCGACAAAAGATGATCTTTCAATTGACTTTTGTTGAAGGAGCCGGTTTGAAATTTTTGACCGACTGCATCCAATCAGTTGCAGGCACTGTTAAGGTATTCTATATAAAATGGCCTGCAGCAGGAGATTCATCCATTTGTGCTGTTAGTGTGGATATAGTAGTCTGTTATATGTGCAAGCTGAACAAAATGGCCAGTTTAACATTTTACATCAAACTCAAGAAAATTTCCAATTAAATTTGTCTCCAGTTTGAGAGATTTCTATTCACTTTCTGTTGTGCAATTGGGATCAGAAATTAGAGCAAATCTCTCCAACACAGACAACAATAAAAACCTAACAAAGGATGAAACAATTGCCACATACATTGAGGGAAATTCACTAAAACTGGAGCATCTGTGGACACCAACCAGTCCCTAATGTAGGTCCAGCAGTTACCCTATGCCAGAGCTATGGCCCACACTGGTTTCCTTACAAATACCCTATACAGCCAAGCTGTTAAAGCCAGCAACTGAGAAGCAGGATGGTACAGGGCATCTGGGGCCAGTAAGTTTGGGCCCAAGGCTCATCTGTCAGAAGTCTGAGTATGTCTGTGTACCACATTCTTCTGGGCCAATTGGGTAAAATGAGAATCACTGAAATCTTTTCTTTTATCTCAAACCGCATCAGAAGAAGGGTCATCTTGAAAGGGAGGGAAGGCATAAACCAGTTTGAATGAGTTCATGGAATCACCAGGGCATGTACTGAGAAAGCTAGATGATCCCTGGCCTTGGCCAGGATGTCCACATCTGGTTTCCCTACCTTTTGACAGAAAGTTTGAAAGATCCTAGAGTGCAAAGATCACCTTCTTCCCTCCCCAGGTCCAGGCTTTGGTGGCTTAGGAAGTCCACCTGCAAATTGTCCACTCTAGGGATGTGGATGGCCAAGATAGCTGGAATATAGGTTTCCCCCCAGCAGAGTTAACCTGTTGACACATGACCATGAATGGAGTAGGTATAGAGTTCTCACATCCCCAGATAACTGATAGCAAAGTGCTTTTAGGTTGCATCTGGCCTGGAAAACTAAACAAGAACCTCAATGAGAAACACCAATCCCTATCTGCATTGCAGAATTTAAACTAGATGTATACCCAATCACTACAGTGTCATATAATGTTCATTATGTTATTGTATGTTTAAAAAAAAATATTTCCAATCCTTTTTAAAGTGTATCTAAAATTAAAAACAAAAATGTAATATATTGCAGCTTACGAGTCCTTACATGTAGTGTCTGCATTTGTTTTCTTTTTTTTCTGGCTTCTTCCCTTTATTTTTATGTAGTAATTCTCCACATAGCATACTTCATGTGTATACAGATTTCTCTACTGTATCTATAAAGAGACCTATAGTTGTCACACAGTCTGGACACCAAACATGTCTGCCATTACATGGTGGATTTCTGAAACTAGTAGTTTTTGCAAAAAAGAAAAGGATTTTGGTGTTCCTCTTCAGCTTACTGGAAGTGTCAAGAGCACTGCATTTCTGGCAAGTATGTTCTATACTTGCTGAAAAATTTAAACAAATGCATATTTCACATTTAAGGACTGATAAACTATCAGATTAATTTTTGTTAGGTTTGGATTTGCTTATAATTTGCAGTTTTCATAAGAAATTACTTATGTGATTTTGTTATGAAGTATCTTGTTCAGGCACGTCCTGTTATGGACATTGCTCTTCTGCACGGTTACCCTGTCAGGCACACTTACATGATACACAATATGCTGTATAGCAGGGGTAGGCAACCTTCGAGAGGTGGAGATCTACCTGAAAAACATAAAACAGAACAAAGATAACGTTTTTTTTTAAAGAAATTAACTAGCAAGGTCTAACTAAATAGTAAGGGTGAAACTTAGAAAAAAAATATAACACTAATGTCACTGTAAAAATATAAACTTAACTTACCTTAAAAGTCAAAGTCAGTGAGCAACTTACTTTCATTCACAATTTTTTCATATTTAGAGAGCAATTGGTCACGTCCATTCACCAGCACTACACAAGAATTGGCATCTGCTCTGTGTCACTGAGCTCACATTGGCTCACAACTGCCACCTGTGGCTGCTTCCATGTGCACTCCTTGTGTGTGCTGTCTGTACTGGATCTTCTCTGTTTATCTGTGACCTGTCATCTTTGTGGAAACAAGCTGGGACTAGGAAGACCTTCTTTACAAATTGGGGCTGTGTGTTTGCAAGTGAAGGGAGTGGGCTATTTGTGTATGGGGGGGTGGAGCTATGTCTGTGGGGGGCTGAGTGTGTACAAGTGTGAGGGGGGGGCCGAGTGGATACAGGTGTGGGGGGAGGCTTAGTGCATACAAGTATGAAAGGGCTGCCTGCAGGACTGCTCAGTGCTCACTGTGTGCTGATCTGGAGACAAGTTGCTAGACATCACAAGGGTAAATTGATTGAAAATGTTGCTGGATGTGGGCCTGTGCTGTGACTGTCTGTTTCCTGGATTAGGCTGTCTCTTTGCTGGATTGGGATGACTCTGCTGAATATATGAGGATGTCGCTACTGGATTGGGATGTCTCTTTGTTGAATATAGGGATGTCTCTTTGCTGGAATGGGCCATCTGTTTGCTGAATTGCGAAGTATCTTCGCTGAATATATGGGGATGTCTATGTTGGATCGGGCCATCTCTTTGCTGGATTGGACTGTCTGTTTGCTGGATTTGACTGTCTTTTTGCTATATGGGGATGTCTCTGTGCTGAATAAATTGGGATGTTTCTTTGCTGGACTGGGATGTCTTTTTGCTGAATATATGGGGCTGTCTCTTTGATGGATAGGGATGTCGCTTTGCTGGATAAATGGGGATGTCTGTGCTAAATTAGGATGTTCCTTTGATTATATGGGGATGTCTCTGCTGAATACATGGAGGCTGTCTCTTTGCTGAATATATAGGGCTGACACTTTGCTGAATATATTTGATCTTTTGTTTTGGAGCTTTTTTGTTTTCTTAGATCTGCTAGGGGAGAATAGATTGGAATACACTTTTCATTTTCATATATTAAATTGTAAGTAGGGCTGCAACTAACGACTACTTTCCCAATTGATTAGTTGGCTGATTATTGTTTCAATTAATCAATTAAAACTTCAAAAAAAAGTTGGATGTATAATTTAGTTAATATGTAAAGTTAAAAAAGGACAATTTATTCTTGAATATCTATATGTAGTGGTAAACATAAATAACCAGATACAGTGGGGCAAAAAAGTATTTAGTCAGCCACCAATTGTGCAAGTTCTCCCACTTAAAAAGATGAGAGAGGCCTGTAATTGGCATCATAGGTAGACCTCAACTATGAGAGACAAAATGAGAAAAAAAAAACAGGCAATCACATTGGCTGATTTGGAAAGAATTTATTTGCAAATTATGGTGGAAAATAAGTATTTGGTCACCTACAAACAAGCAAGTTTTCTGGCTCTCACAGACCTGTACCTTCTTCTTTAAGAGGCTCCTCTGTCCTGCACTCATTACCTGTATCAATGGCACCGTTTGAACTTGTTATCAGTATAAAAGACACCTGTCCACAACCTCAAACAGTCACACGCCAAACTCCACTATGGTGAAGAATAAAGAGCTGTCGAAGGACACCAGAAACAAAATTGTAGACCTGCACCAGGCTGGGAAGACTGAATCTGCAATAGGCAAGCAGCTTGGTGTGAACAAATCAACTGTGGGAGCAATAATTAGAAAATGGAAGACATACAAGACCACTGATAATATCCCTCGATCTGGGGCTCCACGCAATATCTCAGCCCGTGGGGTCAAAATGATCACAAGAAAGGTGAGCAAAAATCCCAGGACCACACAGGGGGACCAATGAATGACCTGCAGAGAGCTGGGACCAACGTAACAAAGGCTACCATCAGTAACACACTACGCCGCCAGGGACTCAGATCCTGCAGTGCCAGACGTGTCCCCCTGCTTAAGCCAGTGCATGTCCGGGCCCGTCTGAAGTTTGCTAGAGAGCATTTGGATGATCCAGAAGAGGATTGGGAGAATGTCATATGGTCAGATGAAATCAAAATAGAACTGTTTGGTAGAAACACAACTCGTCGTGTTTGGAGGAGAGAGAATGCTGAGTTGCATCCAAAGAACACTATACCTACTGTGAAGCATGGGGGTGGCAACATCATGCTTTGGGGCTCTTTCTCCGCAAAAGGACCAGGGCGACTGATCCATGTACAGGAGAGAATGAATGGGGCCATGTATCGTGAGATTTTGAATGCAAACCTCCTTCCATCAGCAAGGGCATTAAAGATGAAACGTGGCTGGGTCTTCCAACATGACAATGATCCCAAACATACCGCCCGGGCAACGAATGAGTGGCTTCGTAAGAAGCATTTCAAGGTCCTGGAATGGCCTAGCCAGTCTCCAGATCTCAACCTCATAGAAAACCTTTGGAGGGAGTTGAAAGTCCATGTTGCCCAGCGACAGCCCCAAAACATCACTGCTCTAGAGGAGATCTGCATGGAGGAATGGGCCAACATACCAGCAACAGTGTGTGCCAACCTTGTGAAGACTTATAGGAAACGTTTGACCTCTGTCATTGCCAACAAAGGATATATAACAAAGTATTCAGATGAACTTTTGATATTGACCAAATACTTATTTTCCACCATAATTTGCAAATAAATTCTTTCCAAATCAGCCAATGTGATTGTCTGGATTTTTTTTCTCATTTTGTCTCTCATAGTTGAGGTCTACCTATGATGCCAATTACAGGCCTCTCTCATCTTTTTAAGTGGGAGAACTTGCACAATTGGTGGCTGACTAAATACTTTTTTGCCCACTGTATATGGTAAGGGAACAAACTATCTGATCCACTCTGAGAATAACAGACAGATTGGAAGCGAAAGTTTTCACCCCCCATCTCCCTCCCTGTAGTCTTCTGGGGCACGTGACAGGTTCCAGAAGACTATGGGACCATGCAGAAAGTGCAGCATTACTCGTACACATGCACAGTGGGCACCCAGCTGTGAAGATGCAAGCTGTCACAGCCGGGTTCCCACACTGAAGATGTCAGCACCGGGAGCAAAGGACGGCCGGTGAAACGAGCTGTGGGGAGGACACCGCAGGATCGAGGGACAGGTGAGTGGCTGTTTTTTACAAGTCGGCAGCTACAGTTTTCGTAGATGCTGATATTTTTTTACAGTAGGACTAGAACACCGCTTTAACTTGGAGTCAGGCATGAAGGTATATGAAGGGTAGAGGGGGGATATAAATCTTTTATGTTAAAGTAGTACCAAAGGCTGTGACTTTTTCATGGATATAATCATTTCTAAATATAATGCACAATACAGGTAAACTTTTTACTTTATCTGTAATTGTATTGCCTTATAATATCTCCAGTCTATCAGCCACCAGCTTCCCTGGGCTCAGATGCTGATCTTCCCCGCATAGAGCTCTTAAAGTGATTGTAAACATTGGATTTTTTTTTTTTTTTTAACTACAAACCTGTCATACTTACCTACTCTGTGCAATGGTTTTACACAGAGCAGCCCTGATTTTCCTGTTCTGGGGTCCCCCAGTGGCACTTCTGGCTCCTCCTGCCTTACAGTGCCCCTATAGCAAGCCACAAAGTATAGTATGGAGCGACCCTATAGCAAGGTAAAACATGTTTTTAGAATCACTTTAAATCACTTCCTTCTCCTGTCCTGGACTACATGTCCCATAAGCCATTGCTCCTCACACATTCACAAGTTCTCAGGCACTTACTGACATGTATAAAGAGAGTGTACTGAGCTATATGTGTGCTGAACTGTGTATACTGACATTTATGAACGGTGTACTGAGCTGTATGTGTGCTGAACTGTGTATACTGACATGTATGGATGGCATACTGAGCTATGTGTGTGCTGCACTATGTACAGGCTACCCTACCCATGACATGCACGTGCAGTGCGCATACACAGATCTAAATCAAGCCTCATATCACAATCTTGTTCTTATATCAGCATTCTCAGTCTCCCTTTCACATCAAAATCCCCCCTCACATTACTGTCCCCAGCATCCCCCACCTTGCATTACATTGTCCTCAGCCCCCTCTCACATTACTGTCCCCAGCCCCCCCTCCAGATTACAGTCTTCAATGGTCCTATTCATGTCCTAAGCCCCTCCCCCCATTACTGTCCTCAATGACCTTTTTATTGTCCTCAGCTCCTCATAGCTGTCCTGAGCCCGCCCCATTAATGTCCTCAACCCACCTTCACACCCCACCCCCTTCCTGTCCTACCTTACACAGGCAGGGAGGAGGGTGGGAGGCACAGCAGGTTTAGACAGAGGGTGGGAGCCACAAGCTGGTGATTGCTTGCTAGGACTGCCTTGCATTCTAACAACCAATCATCTGCTTGTTAACTCAAGCAGCCCTCACCCTCTATTCAGCTGTCCAGCTTCCCAATGTTGGCTCTGTGAGAATGAGAATAACAGCGGCGGTGATGATGGCTCTGGGTAGAATGGCACCTAAATGGCAGACTGCAGTCTGCCATTTAGTGATGCTTAATCTAGAGTATTGTCTATCACAATAATCACAGAATTTAAAAAACAAAAGAAAACAGAAAAAAAAAAAACCCTGACAAACACAAAATTGCTTATTTTATTATCAAGTCACCATAACACATCAAAGTACCTAAATGTTTATAGAAAACAAGTCAGAAATTTGATTTCAGAATAATTATACTTCACCAATATTTAATAAGTTAGGAAACTTCATAAATAGTATTTGTGCCAGTACATGCCTTAAAACAAATCATATGACCATTTCCTTGCACCCTACAGTTCAGCCAGTCAACAACTGTCCAGCTGATCAGGATGGAGATATGCATTCTAGTATAGTAAGAGCCTACACAAATAGGTCTATGAAACAAACAATGTCAAGGTAGCAGTGGCTGCCCCAACTGCCTTTTTCAGTAGACCTTTCACTGAAAAACTAAAACAAAAAACAAACAAAAACACCTTCAATATGAATATCACCTCATACAAGGCAAAGATGTTAGCTAAAATGTCTATTTAGTCAACAGTACACACAATCCTTGCTATACCCACTAACAATTTTAGCGATCACCTTCAAATCCAAAACCTGTATTAAAAAGTACTTGGCCAATTTATTTCTACCTTTGTAGTCAGCTGATTGAGGTATGAAAATTTTGCTAATAGGAAATGTAAATAATTTTCAATAGCAACCAATCTGCTTCCTAGATTTATATATAATCCTGGATGTAAAAAAGGCAACAATTCTTACCTTTGACTATAACTGATTATTAAACTTCAGATCCAATGTATATAAAAAGGCAACATAGTTTAATTGTAATTTTGTATAGTGCTTAGGACATATGTAAGCTGCCCCTCCACCCCCCAAAAAAAATAATTATTAAATATTCAGCTGAAGGCATTTTGCTACCTCTGTTTGATAAAGTAAAAAACAAGTGTGTGCGTGTGCGTGTGCGTGTGCGTGTGCGTGTGTGTAGATATATCTATTGTCATAAACCAAGTAACTTAACCCCCCTATCCCCACCTGTTCTAGGGTGATTCACCATTGATGTAATTGTAGAACAGGATGTGTATTTGAACGATCACGAAGAGAAAATAAAGGAAAAGAACAGAAATCAAATCCAGTCATCACATTTACCTACTGATGAACTGCTATCTACTGTATATAAAACATTTTTATTCATGGGTTTAGATGCGCTTTAAAGCCCAAGAACTGCTTTCCTATCACTGTAAATAATTTTTTTGGGCCAAGCTGGCCCATACAAACTATTGCTATACAAAGTGAAGTTTTATCAACAAGTACAAGGCTTCCTCTGATCGGCGGAGGTGGAGCTTGCAACACTAAAGGCTCACCCCTTCATCTCAGCCAATCAGAGGAAGCCTTGTATTCATTGATAAAAATACAAGGCTTCCTCCTTCTGAATGTCTGAGAAGCCTGACTTGATTTTGTTTGATGGGACGTTTCCCATATTGCTGCTGGATTACAGCGGTGCATACTGTATGTAGCAGATGACAACACTGACAGGAGCTGCATCACTTAAAGGCCAACTTGGCCGAAACTATTTGAAGTGATGGGAAAGCTGGACTTAGAATATGTAAACCCAACATTTCATATGCCTGATATGTGCCTGCTGTACCATGTACTGGTATGAAAAATATCTGTTCTCTTTGTATTGCTGTGTGAAATCCCTGGTGTTTCTGCCAGTCTCTCTGCTTTCCTATTAAACATGGACCAGACTAGGCATGTAAGCACAGCATGGTCAGGTTTCTGGTTGAATTGGGAGTTAATAAAATGATGAGGCTTGTGCTGACGTGCTCGCCCCTCCCTGCACAGCCATTCACTGGGAAGACCAGCATTCTGCTGTTTATCCTCCCCCCCGCTCCTTATGCAGCTGAGAACAGAGGTTATCTGATCACTTATAAAAAATTATAAATACCTTTTATATCTATACACACATTTTTTGCCTTTCATTTCAATTTTAAACTGAATGGGTTCGTTTTCCCAGGGTGAGGGTTCACATATACTTTAAGTTTGTGTATTTTACATTAAATTGCAGACAGAAAATAGTTAATGTTCTGTACTTCTTAAAAATATGTAATTTGCAAATTATTTATCCATAAAAATAAAGAAAGAGCACCCACTTTTGGCTTACAAGCATCACCAATCTCAGAGAACAAAAACAATCAACTTCAAAAAGTGCATCAGCAAAGTGTATGTATAGTGCAGATCGTACCTAGTTTTAAGTGCAAGTCCATTCAAGAAATAATTACAAAAATATAACCAGTACATGTCATGTTTATGTAACATATTCACCAAAACCTCTTATAATGGTATTATTTAAATATAAACTACCATAGATAAGCGTTCAATGTTTTATTCCCCTCCGTTTCTGAAGGTATATAATGGTTAGGGGTTATCTCCATTCTGTACCCTGGACAATTCATGGATGTTTGTTTTATTTTGTGATTATACCAATGAATATAGACAAGTGTTGAACGCCATTAAACTAATGACATGGAAACGAATTATGCCAAGAGTTATTTTTTGTAGGAAAGGAATATCACATTTTCCGTACTGTGGCACACAGCCAATCAGCAGTACAATGGGGCTGACAATGGAAGAAGAAAGGCAGCTATGATGGCCTTAACCTGCAAAATGATCTTTTATTACATTTTCTAACCAACAGAAGAAATGTAACAATTGGAATCTGAATGATGGCTATGAGCAGTGCTCTTTTCTCCAATTTAATAACCTGACCCTCAACTTCTAGATTCAGAGCTCATACTGACAAACACCACACATAATGGGGTTGCAAAACCAAAAACTGACATACGGCCTTCAGGTGCAATTTTTTTCCAGTCCTGCAGTCAGAACATATAAAATGTTTTAGGCTGTTAGAACCAAGAATGCATAATCAGCTCTATCATTTTTCAGGGTTTAAATGTATGCCAGTTGTCTCAGATCAAATGTATGCCAGTTGCCAGAAAAAGCACAATAAGCTGACAGTACATACCAAAGCTGCATCAAGGAACATCTAGGAACCTCCTGAATATGATAGCACTTTCCTACATCAAGACAACACAGTCTTTTTATGTTGACAGACTCGTGACAATTCTGAAAGCAATTCTGCAGTGGATTTGACAAGTAAAGGCACCTGAATGGTACACATGTCTGCTACAGAACATCTAACCATTTTAAATATGTTGCAGTAACAATGTTCTTTCTTATACTAACATCAACCCCTATAGCTTTAATTTCCATTCAGACTTGCTTAAAGAGCAGCTTCCGTCCTTACCCGGGCCGGTTCATTACTGGTCTTTGGGTCCCCGACATGGTAACTGTGGCAGCCAGCTGACTCTTTGCAGCTTCACAGTCAACTTTCTGACATGCTGTGTTTTCTGAATGGTCCTGCAGCCTTCTGGGACCTGTGATGCATCCCAGAAGGTTACGGGCAAGAAAGCGGGAGGAGAACTTCCAGTGGATCTGCCATGGCGATCCACCCCGGAAGTGGCAGTGGGTACCTGTCATAACCAGGTATCTGCTTCCCCAACCCCTAAAAAATGTATTCCAAATGTAGCAGAGGAGGAGAGTAGGAAGAGTAAGAATGGAACTTTCCCTTTCTGGGTTAAGTTTCACTTTAAATTAATTATACGTGATAATATAAAAGACAAGAAAGAGAACAAAATTAGATAACTCAGAATTGCACCATTTACCTCATGCCCTATGTGGATAAAGACAATGCCTACTTTACGGCACAGAAGCATCCCCCTTTAAGCTAGTCATAGATAGATGGAAATTGATCAAATTTTGATCCGTGAGTGGCAGTCCCTGTTTGGCATAAGTCGACTGCAAACACTGATCAGTGTATTCCGATAGCCGAGAGTCCCACTGTCATAATACCATGTCTCAGCGGGAAGAATCCTTCATCCACTTCACTTGTGTGGATGGAAGAATCCATTAGTTTTGTTTTTACATTCAGTTCACTGGCTGATTAAATAAAGTGACCCATCTATGGCTAACTTTAGGATTAAAATATAAGATGGGGCACACAGACAGAACAGAAATAGAAAAGCTGTTACATGTATCAAGTGCTGATTACAATGGCTGGATAAGATTTACTTTGTTTTGAGTTCTTTTTGCACGTAGGCCTGAAAAAAATCATTTCTTCAAAAAAATAGAAATTTCACACAATAATGTAAAATTCAAATATTTCTTAAATATATAAATGATAAGCTATTTGATTAACGTTTAGCTTTCCCGTGAGAAATGGCTTCTGTGTAGGATGCGTGAATGAAGTCATGAAGCTGTTTTGCACTGTTTGAGTTGCCAAGGATTTCAGTTAGTTTCTCTAAAGACAGTGTTGTCAGTTCAGCTATGTTCTTTACATGATTCATTATGGCTCTACAGTTCTTGGCATTGACCCCTGGCATTTTCAGTAGGAAGTCCTGAGGGCCTGGATTGTACTTCTCAGATTCTGGGATAGTTTCAGAGTCGGCAGTTATACCCATTGCTGTTGCAGCATCAGGCTGTTCTCGGTTCTGCTTCAACTCTTCAAAGAGTTCTGCGGTGGCGTATGGTGAAGGACACCAAAGGATGCGCAGTCTTGGAAAGTGGAGAGTGAGGAGGGTGAGTTTTGATGTGATGTCATTCACAGAAATCTCCTGGTGGATTGAACTTCTTGATGTGAGAGAAAACGGCTTGTTAGGGTCAAATTCAATTAAGAGAATAGGCCGCTTGTAGTAACGACACATAGAAACACACTGTGTATAGAGACGTCCATTATTGAGAGATCCAATCAGATCACTCACACTTTTTCTCTCTACACATATATCTGGGGTGAGAATGTAATCCCCCACTTCTAATGTGACAGGTTCTATATCAATGCCGCGTCTATGGATCAGAGATGGCAGTTCGCTCCGAAATTCCCGCATGTCAACAATGATGGTTTTCTGCAAGGTTTTCTGCTGACCTCCTAAAAAAAAGAGCCATAAAAAGGCCATGGTTAGAGTAGAATTTGTGGGAAATGTATGTAAATCAGCCAATGTCTTAAATTAATTTGTTGCTTAGTGAGGTCCACCACATCAAATAATACGTAGAAGTCATTTTCCAGAGAGCAGTTCCATATAATGTTACTATATACCTTTTGGCAGATACAGAAAAAATGTGCCCATGTCCTGGTAAATAAACTTCAGAATGTCAACAATTGTATGCAATGTTCTTTAAATGTCAGGAGTATTTACATCCACGCCTATAAAAACCCAATTCCCAGGAATATAGTGATAGATAAACACAACTCATGCCCCAATGTTAGGGGTAAATATAGTGTACCATTCCTAATGATTAGTGTTTGGCAGCTATGCACATTAAAATTGTTAATTATGAAAAAGTTGTGTATGGCAATAGGAACTGTCCCCTAAAATTCCATAACTTTTGGGACCTATGGTGTAATTCTACTCTCACATTAAGTTCAGGGTGACCAATTTTATATTTACAACTATCCCACTCAGTATGGATTACTCAGACTGTCACTGGTCCAGTTTGTACATTTGTATTCCTATGCTTTTATGCAATTACTGTAATTGTTAACATAAATGCACTTTTATACTTACAGTCAGGTCCATAAATATTGGGACATCGGCACAATTCTAACATTTTTGGCTCTATACACCACCACAATGGATTTGAAATGAAATGAACAAGATGTGCTTTAACTGCAGACTGTCAGCTTTAATTTGAGGGTATTTACATCCAAATCAGGTGAACGGTGTAGGAATTACAACAGTTTGCATATGTGCCTCCCACTTGTTAAGGGACCAAAGTAATGGGACAGAATAAAAATCATAAATCAAACTTTCACTTTTTAATACTTGGTTGCAAATCCTTTGCAGTCAATTACAGCCTGAAGTCTGGAACGCATAGATATCACCAGACGCTGGGTTTCATCCCTGGTGATGCTCTGCCAGGCCTCTACTGCAACTGTCTTCAGTTCCTGCTTGTTCTTGGGGCATTTTCCCTTCAGTTTTGTCTTCAGCAAGTGAAATGCATGCTCAATCAGATTCAGGTCAGGTGATTGACTTGGCCATTGCATAACATTCCACTTCTTTCCCTTAAAAAAACTCTTTGGTTGCTTTTGCAGCATGCTTTGGGTTATTGTCCATCTGCACTGTGAAGCGGCGTCCAATGAGTTGTGAAGCATTTGGCTGAATATGAGCAGATAATATTGCCCGAAACACTTCAGAATTCATCCTGCTGCTTTTGTCAGCAGTCACATCATCAATAAATACAAGAGAACCAGTTCCATTGGCAGCCATACATGCCCACGCCATGACACTACCACCACCATGCTTCACTGATGAGGTGGTATGCTTAGGATCATGAGCAGTTCCTTTCCTTCTCCATACTCTTCTCTTCCCATCACTCTGGCACAAGTTGATCTTGGTCTCATCTGTCCATAGGATGTTGTTCCAGAACTGTGAAGGCTTTTTTAGATGTCGTTTGGCAAACTCTAATCTGGCCTTCCTGTTTTTGAGGCTCACCAATGGTTTACATCTTGTGGTGAACCTTCTGTATTCACTCTGGTGAAGTCTTCTCTTGATTGTTGACTTTGACACACATACACCTACCTCCTGGAGAGTGTTCTTGATCTGGCCAACTGTTGTGAAGGGTGTTTTCTTCACCAGGGAAAGAATCCTTCGGTCATCCACCACAGTTGTTTTCCGTGGTCTTCCAGGTTTTTTGGTGTTGCTGAGCTCACCGGTGAGGTCCTTCTTTTTAAGAATGTTCCAAACAGTTGTTTTGGCCACGCCTCATGTTTTTGCTATCTCTCTGATGGGTTTGTTTTGTTTTTTCAGCCTAATGATGGCTTGCTTCACTGATAGCGACGGCTCTTTGGATCTCATCTTGAGAGTTGACAGCAACAGATTCCAAATGCAAATAGCACACTTGAAATTAACTCTGGACCTTTTATCTGCTCATTGTAATTTGGATAAGGAAGGAATAACACACACCTGGCCATGAAACAGCTGAGAAGCCAATTGTCCCATTACTTTTGGTCCCTTAACAAGTGGGGGGCACATATGCAAACTGTTGTAATTCCTACACCGTTCACCTGATTTGGATGTAAATACCCTCAAATTAAAGCTGACAGTCTGCAGTTAAAGCACGTCTTGTTTCTTTCATTTCAAATCCATTGTGGTGGTGTATAGAGCCAAAAATGTTGGAATTGTGTTGATGTCCCAATATTTATGGACCTGACTGTATGTACAGCTGTTTGACTTCAATAAACAAAGTTAAAAAAAAAAAAAAAAATTTAAAGTGGAAGTAAACCCATCAATTTAATGGTTTCAAAAAGACAGTTACATTCCCAGCATGCCGGGATGCTAACTGTTACATTTGCTTGTGCTCTCAGTCAAACCATCAAATGGCTGGTGCCATATCTGATCACGTGCAGCACAATGGCAGTTGCGGATAAAACAGAAGCTAAGATGGCAGCTTCCTTGGCTGAAAAGGAGAGGAGGGTTTAGTTCCGCTTTAATGACTGAAAAAATATTTTTAAAAATGCACTGTACTGACCAGCTTTGCGTGTGTCAGTAGCAGCTGAGGCTGGAGTCGCATCTCTCTGCAGATCCAGGTTTGTGTCATCTCGTCCTTCCCTTTCCTCTGGGATAACCATGCTGGCCTTTTCTCTGCAAGCAAACATAATAGAGAAGTTAATATCTGAATCAAGTGTATGTACCAAGGTCTACGCTGTATATCTAGTTTTAGGTTATTTTTATTCTTAGAACAGCTAGATAGATATGCACAAACAATACACGGATTCATTAAAGTAGAACTCCAGGCTGACTCTAACTATGCTTAAAGATTTCTCTTCCCCTCTCCTGTTACCTATCCTGCCTAACCTGTGTTAAAAAGATGTGTATACTTTTCCATCCTTAGTCCACTCCACTCTGGTCATGTTGGTATCAACGTGTATCAGTGAGCGGCGGCTGCAGAAGGTAGAGCTCAACAATGGCTTGGAATTCTCAGAGCTGTGATGTGACTCATAAGCTCCCATGTCCCAGCCGTTGTCGGTGCTCTCTCCTCTCCCCTGCAGCCACTGCTCACCTGCACACTGACACAGGGGAGCTGAAGCTGCGGGTCATGTGACTGGACCAGAATAAAAAAAGAACAGGAAAGTATACACATCTTTTTTTTTTTTTTTTTTTTCACAGGTTAGGCAGGATAAATAGTGGATTATAAATGATCCGTGGAGTAATTTCCACCCCTCATTGTTGTGCTTACACAAAGTAAGAAATAATGCCATATTGGCCTTTCCTTAACCTGGGTGTTTATTGCATCCAGTATGCTGGACCTCTCTTTTACATTCCCTTGCTGAATATTGGTGATTTTGTTTGATCTCCATCCTTAGGTAATCATTCCAGACAAGAATTCCACTAAAAAAAAAATCCTAATTATAAAAAGTGCACTACTTAATTGGAAGGCCCATAATCCTCCATCAACCTCTATTTAGATATATCAGCTAACCCCCCCCCCCCCCCCAAAAAAAAGATGATTCCTTTATCCAGAACACGAGGGTGGATCAAAGAATTCCCTCTTCCTCTAGACCAGCCAAATTTTGATCAGTGTATAACCAGCATCTACAAGTTACAGCGGAACTACAATCTATCGGAGAACCACAAAAAAAATTGCTATTTAGCTAATTTTTAATATTCAAAGCAAATGCACCAATCCATCCATGTCTCTATGCTTTAGGTTGTTGAGAAATCACTTTGAAAAACACCCACTAGCATTTCTGACTGTGGCTATCTTGAGTAAGGGCAGATGATTCATGTAGAAATTACTTCCTGGAATCCATCTGCCCTTAGCTCAGGCATACAGGCAGCAATGTGTGCTTAGCTGACAAAATCACACTTTCCCTCCTGAAGACTCCTGAGGTGTATGACATCATTTGCCTAGGCATGGAAATTAGGAATCAACTAAAGAAATGTACAAAAAAAAAAACAGTATAAAACAAGTAAATATGATATACTTTCCTATCTATTTACTAATGCTACCAGCATAAGGATTCAGAATAGTTAATGTTGATTGAGAGAGTGGAGTTCCACTTTAACAAATGAAAGAGGCTACTGGGCTCTTTTTTATAATATTTAGTAATTGTGGACCTACTCACAGTATTGCTAGCTCTCTTTTGTAACTGGTCTCATTGTAACCTGATTTAGTGTACCTTTGTCTCTCTTCTTCAAAAAATAACTGTACCCCAATAAGATCCCCTCTATGCCAGGAATGCTGTACATGTTACAATTTCAACCCTATGCTACTTGTATGGCTACTCCATGTCCTAATGTATTTTAATGTCTGTGTCTACCTTTCCCTCTACTGTTGTTAGGGCCTCTTGTTATGTTCTGTACTTTCCTCATGAAAAGCTCAATAACAAGCGTCTTAAAATGAAAAAAAAAATGAACTTGGCTAACAAATTATAGGACCGATGAAGTGTTTTTTTCTCCGTTTTATTATCAGTATACCTAAAATTACCATTTTACATTTAGTTGGAATCTGGAGGCCTGGGTCAGCCCGATTTTTAAACGTCTTGCATACTCCATTAGTGAGATCTTCCTGTCATAATTCCAAACCTGTTACGGTTTTACGTGTTCCCACACACAACTGCATGATCCAGCTCATCAGTTGCAGTCTCCATAGTATAGAATTAATATAAAAAAATGCAACAGGGTTAACCCCTCATAAAAGGTATAGCAGGTGTGCAGACTCAAAAATCAAGATGCAGATATTTTACCAACATCTACCAAAAGAAGAAATATAGGTAATGGTGGACTGTCCCATTAACATACACCTCTCATGAGCAGCATATGGGGGGCCACCATTACTAAATATATGGTTTACCTCTCTGTTTGTCTTCAATGTTTTGAGCCACATATCCTAAACAAGCATGCTGTTAATAAATGTCAAAAATGCATCAGCTCCTTATCTTTATACCCAATCATGAGAGCCTGATTTGTCAAGTAATGTCCAAATAAATTCATAACCTGTGTAAATCTAACCTGGCTCAGTGGGTAAGCAATACCAAATGGATTTTGTGTCTCTCAAGCAAACAAAGTTATGATTTCTCGTATCTTGATTATTTTATACGATTTGTAGAGAAGTATGTTTTACCTGATAAGTTGCTCAAATGCTTCTTTTTCCTTCCTGAGGGACGTGAGATACCTCTGTTCTTCTGTAGAACCCCCATAGATGAGGAAATAAACCCTAAAGTGTTCAAGATTATTTGTGAATTGGGAAGAAAAAAAATCAAGAAATTATCCTAAGAAAGGACAATATTTAATAATATGACATTTGCTACAGGAAAGTCATCACATTTTGCACAGCAAGTACACAATTAAGCTGGCCATAGATGGACTGAAGTTCGGCCAGTTCAGCAGTGACTGGCCGAATTTTGATCAATCTATGGTCATTCCCATTCCAATGAGTGACTTCTCACGAATGGGCTTGTTGAAAAATGTTCTTTCGAACAGCTCTGCAGCCAATCAGATGCCGCGCTGATCAGTGTATTCTGACAGCAGAGGAGTCCCAAAATACAATAACGCAGTGGGGAGGATTCCTCCCTATCCACCCATCAATTGCTTAGCAACTCCCTAGCACTAGTGTGCATACAATGTTCTGCCAGTAGGTGGCAAAAGAGAAGCGGTCACAGGGCTGAGCCCAGAAGTATTCGCTGGTTGCTAGGAAGGCATACTTGGCAAGTGCCCTGGATTCTGTGGAAAAGTCATACAGTTTTGCACACTGGAAACATTGCTACTTATCTGCATTAAATTCTCCATGCTCCTGCAGTGGCCTTTGAATCTGACACTTTGTATCTGCCACTTTGCTCCTCCTCCACCATTTCCCCTTTTTCTTGCATGCACGTATATAGGGGGAAAGTGTACTGTTCTGCAGCGAGTCTGTCTGTGACTGTAAAGCAAGAATGGAGCTTTCTGAGGTCCTGTGCCTTCAAAAAGCTGCAGGTTGCTGTAGTCCTGTGGCACTTTCATATTGCTACATTTCCCCCTGCCCTGTAAAGCTACCATAGGGTCACAGCTTCACATTCCCCACCCTTGCAACCTGCCTGGGAAGCTGTGGGGCTGAGTCTATGGTACAGAGGCAGCTTCATGATATAAGTGGGTTTTATTTTGTTCCAATGACACCAATCATGATGCTTATCTTATCTCAAGAACAGCAGGCATGGGGCTTATTTTAACCTGCAGCCTGCTGGGGAAGCTGGGGGGGAGGGGGGTCTATGGTACAGCGCCAGCTTTATGACATAAGTGAGTCTTATCCAGGGGCAGACTGACAACTCATGGGGCCCCCGGGCAAAAGGGGATCATGGGGCCCCTGTGTCCTTGCCCAAACTCAAAAAAGCCTATGAAAAAGGTACCAGGGGCATCTCATGGGGCCCCCTACTGACCCTGGGCCCCCGGGCTGTGCCCAAATTTCCAAATGGTCAGTCCGCCCCTGGTCTTATCCTATTCCACTGACAGCAATGATATGGCTTATATTAGCCCAATAACAGCGGGCATGGGGCTTATTTAAATCTGCAACCTGCTGGGGATGCTGGGTTGGGTCTATGGCGCAGCAGCAGCTTCATGACTTAAGTGGGTCTTATCCTATTCCACTGACACCAATGATAAGGCTTATTTTATCCCAAAAGCAGCAGGCATGGGGCTTATTTTAACTTGCAACCTGATGGGGAAGCTGGGGGGGGCGATTGTACAGCGGCAGCTTCTTGACATAAGTGGATCTTATCCTATTCCACTGACACCAACGATGAGGCTTATTTTATCCCAATAACACAGTACAATATATACAGTACACACCACAATTACATGCAGTAACGATGCACTGCTCACATTGAACCTGACATTTCAGTAAAGTGGACCTTGCATCAGATATATTTTGCAGGTTAAGTGCAGGAAGAAGCAGTGGAGCGGTTTGAGGGATGCAAGAAAGGCAGCCTGGGTAAGGAGGGCAAGAGTACCCGATCTTTTTTTCTGACAAAATAGTCTTGTAATCCTGTATTTATATTTATAATATGCATGCAGGGATCTGACGTACCTTAATGTTTTCTGCTTGCTAGCTCTGTAAATTTCAAGCTGACGAACAAAGCTGAGCTCTGCATCATACAGGACGACATATCTTGGCTCTATTTCATGCAATAACCTCATAAGCGCATAGGGGTCAGTACAGCCTTGTAAAGGATGGATGACAGTCAGGGGTTCCTTTAAGATGCCATAATAAGAGTCTGAAGGTAAATTCAACTGGAGATCTTCATATTTCGGCTCTTCCAAGCTACTTTCCATGCTAATGCTTTCATCTTTGAATATGCCTTCTTCTTGCTCTTTTGTCATACCATCATCTTCCACTTTTCCTATCATTTGTGTTAAAGTTAATTCTGTTTTCTTGCAGTTTCTCTTCTGCATGCTTGTGCAATCTTTTACTTTCTTACTCTGCATGTTCTTCCCACCTGTAACCAATTCCTTTTTCTTGACTGCTTTTCTGTTTTTCAGCCATACTTCTGCTGCCTTTTCATCCTTCCCAAAGGTCTTGTTGTACAGCCTCATTAAAAGTGCCTCTGCCCCCACGGTAATGTACTCTCTCAGCTGAGCACATGTCCTATCGTCACTGGCACAGATCAACACACGGCCTGACAAGTAAACACAAACATCTTTTAAATGTCTGGAAACTTGAAATACCTCTATATTGTATATGCAAACCCATGTTGTAACAAATGGGAGAATGTTCATTTTAAATGCTAAACTCATTTTGGATGGCTGATTCTTATTTGATTTAATATAGTGACTTTGTAGTTTTTATATGATCTCACATAATAGTTTTCCATTTTATGACTTCTACAATAGCAGTATGAGAGAGTACAGTTAAAGCAGAACTTTCGGCAAGTAAAAAAACAAATAATAATGCCATTAGCCCTGGTTCACACCAATGCGACCCCAAAGTTGTGCAACTTTGACGTCTGACTATGCTGTGCGACTTCACTGCGACTTGCTGCCACTCAGTGCAACTTCAATAACACAGGTTATTTAGAACAGGGCCACTGAAAGACATAGGATACGATTTGTCATACAACTTTGAAGCCACAAGTCGCGTTGGTGTGAACCGGGGATAAATGTATGTACTTGTTAGAAAAAAGGTTTATATATTTAGCTAGTGTAAACACTTGGTTCAGTCAAATTTGCTTAATATATTCTTCCACACAGTGGGACTAGAAGAAAAATGGTAAGCGAAAAAATACAAACAAATAAAAAAACATTATGTGATCCAGTTGTATGTTCATTTTTTTACAAATATTAGTAAAATACTTTTCGATTAACTAACTGAAATATGTTTTTTTTAAAGTCTTTTATTAACTTCTTCCCGGGACTTATTTTAAGGGAGGAAGGCCATGCTTCTTTGAAGATATAAAGGGAGAAGATTTCAGGATTGCCCCAAAGAGAGAGGGTAGGAGATAGATGAACAAATTGGGGTAAGGTGTTTCAGAGGATTGGAGACGCTCTAGAGAAGTCCTGGAGGCGGGCATGGAAGGAGGTGACAAGAGAGCATGAGAACAGGAGGTTTAAATTGTTTTTGTATACACATACATATACTCTATAGGTAAGCCCTATCATGCTCATTATCTCGATCCAGCATATTATACCTATAACTTCTGTGGAATCTAACAATCCCATAGTGCTTGGCTCTAAAGACTGTAAAGCTATTTTTTGAAGTGCCTCTGTTATTGTATACTGTATACAAAGTATATAAATAAACCCAAAACAGGTATAGTGGCACTCATGGGTCTTGCAGCAGAGACGGATCAAAGCAACAGTTTTATCTATCTCTTCTGTAAGGCCCCGTTCACAGGCTGAGATTCTGCTGTGATCTCAAAATACAATACAAAAGTGACAAAAATGCACCACACACGTTAAGGTGCAATTTATTTTTAATGGCACCTAAACACGGTGTGGTGCTGCTGTGATTGTCGCACGATATATCGTGCTGCAAAAGCTGCAAACTGCATTGCGCAAAGTTTGCTGCCCAAAAAGGAGCAGGAGCTTCTTTTGGGCGACAAGCTTCACGTGATGCAGTTTAGTGTGATTGCAGCATGATTTATTGCACAGCAATCATGGCAGAACCGCACCTCGTTTAGGTGCCATTCAAAAATGAATGGCACCTAAACATGAGTGGTGCGTTTTGCCACTGCTGCAGTGTGTTTTGAGATTGTAGGCAGAATCGCAGCTATTCTTCCTGAGATCCAAAACTGCCAGATGTGAACAGGGCCCAAGACCCATGAGTGCCTCTATAATGGTGTTGGATATGTATGGAATATTTTGTGGGTAAGCACCCTGGCATTTACCCTCCACAGAGTGCAATGGCTACCCTTGGTGACAAATTTCAAAGTGGAAAATGCATTAAAACTATAAATGCTTGATCCATGTAAGTATATACCTAGCAAAATATACAGAACTGTGAGCCTAAACATAAATACTAAATGGCTCTTTTTACCATAATTATATAAAATATGTATCCATCTCAATCTGTTTTAATGGGATTGAGCTTGATTACAGATATTTAAATAAATAACACAATGCTGCTCAAGAAAGCATGCCAGATGAAGCTGGGAATCTGCTCTAGTACGTCTTAAAATTGGCAAGACTAAGCTAAGGCTACATTGTATAAACAGGCTTTGGTGCCAGATGTTGTGAACAGAGAAAGTTTATTTAAGAAAAAACATGCTCTAAAAAAGGATACAAAGCTGTTTTAGACAAATAGCTTGTAGTTACCATAACAAAGACAAAAGTTAATGCCCAAAGATTAAAAGCTAGAAAAACGCTAATACAACACAAAAACGAATAAGGCAGTAAAAAAAAAAAATTTAGTAACATTGAACTAAAAGGATTCAACAAAAAACTAACAGCGGATAAAGTGTACTAATGCACATACAACATTTTTTACTTTTTGGAACCCATCAAATAGAACTTAAAAAAAAAAAAAAAATCTGGCATTTTAGAGTTGAATGCCGCCGGGACACGGCAGAAGCTGTGTCAGAAGTTTAGGATTTTCAGGATTAATCTTGGTAGAAGTCAAGGACCCATTTAGAAGTCTGGGGCCTGGAGGCTTTACAGAGATTGATTTGAAGGATAAAATAAGTACCTGAATGAACCACGAGGTGCCTGCACTTCAGTGCTGTTTTGTACTGTTTTTAAGGCCACCAGGTCACTTCAACAACTGTATGTACCCCCTTTAGCTTTATTGACAGCAACAGAATGCTTCTTATTATTCAATACTGGTCTTTCATATTACAGTGCTTGTCATACAATGATAGGTGTACCTCTCACCTCCTGCATTCTCTATGGGCAGCCGAAACACAACAGCAGATTGGTAGATCTCTTATCACAAAGCTTTTTTGGTGAGGGCCCTACCTGTCCCCATGGCAGTTTTCTCCCATTTGCAATTAATGTATTTGGCTTGATAACAGTGAAAACTTTCCCCTTTTCACACGCAAACATTTATAGTGTAAAAATAGTTGTGCAGAGATTTCACTTAATAACTGCATGTGATTAAAGCACTCTCATCTCCTATTATTGTGTTTAATTTCATTTCCACATAGCCTCACTCATTATAACCACCGCTCAAATAATTTTACTTCAATTGCTGAAACCTGTCAGGACAAAAATAAAATATGCTACCACTGCTGACTTGCCATTGAATTTGCTATAACTGGGGCTGCCATCCAGGACCATTCTTCTCTACTTGGAGTATCACTACCCTGGAACAAACATTTACATACTGTATATCAGACATCTCATAGGCACATGCCTCTTCCAGGTTAGTGAGACACCAAGTAGTGAAGAATGGATAAGAATGGCTGTCCTAAAGGCTGCACTTCCCAAAAAAAGTCAGCAATTAATATTATTATATGGGATTTATATAGCGCCAACGGTTTGTTCAGCGCTTTACATTATAGTGGGAGACAATACAGTAACAATACAGTTCAATACAAGAGGGATTTGAGGGCCCTGCTCCTTGGAGCTTACAATCTAGGAGGGAGGGGTGAATGGTACAATAGGTAATAATTGTGGGGGATGGAGTGGTTGGAAGAGTAGAGGATTCCAGTATTAGCAGAGGGCGGGATAGGCTTCCCTGAAGAGATAGATTTTCAGTGATCGCCTAAAAGTAAGTAGAGTAGGCAATAGTCTGATAGATTGGGGTAGGGAGTTCCAGAGGATGGGTGACGCCCTGGAGAAGTCTTGGAGACGAGCATGGGAGGAGGGGATAAGGGAGCTAGAGAGAAGGAGGTCTTGCGAGGAGCGGAGAGTACGGTTTGGGTGATATTTAGAGACAAGATCGGTTATGTAAATTGGGGCAGTGTTGTGGACGGCTTTATATGTCATTGTTAGTGTTTTGAATTTTATCCGTTGGGCAACTGGGAGCCAGTGGAGGGATTGGCAGAGAGGGGTGGCAGATACAGAACGGTTAGTAAGGTGGATGAGTCTGGCAGCAGCGTTCATGATAGACTGGAGTGGGGACAGCCTGCGAAGAGGTAGGCCAATGAGGAGGGAGTTATAATAGTCGAGGCGTGATATGACAAGGGAGTGAATAAGTTGCTTAGTGGTTTCTGGGGTTAGGAACAGTCGTATCTTGGAGATGTTGCGGAGGTGAAGTCTACATGATTTTGTCAGCGATTGGATCTGAGGCTGGAAGGACAGATGGGAGTCTAGGATTACACCTAGTACCCTGGCATGAGGGGAGGGACTGATGATTGTGTTATCGATATTTATGGTGAAGTCAGTGGAGGTGGCACGGGCTGGGGGGAATACTAAGAGCACAGTTTTGGAAAGGTTGAGTTTAAGGGAGTGGAGTGACATCCATGCCGATATGTCACTTAGTAGGCTAGCAATGCGAGTGGAGACTGAAGGGGTGAGGTGAGGGGTAGACAGATAGATTTGCGTGTCATCAGCATAGAGATGGTAATTGAAGCCGTGGGAGTTTATCAAGTGACCTTGAGGGACCCCTACAGAGAGAGGGAGTGAAGAGGAGGTGGAAGCATTATAGGTAACACTGAAGGAGCGCTGCGATAGATAGGAGGAGAACCAGGAGAGAGCGGAGTCTCTGAGGCCAAGAGAGTGTAGTTTTTTGAGGAGGTGGGGATGGTCAACCGTATCAAAAGCCGCAGAGAGGTCAAGTATTAGGAGTATTGAATAGTGGCCGTTGGTTTTAGCAGTTAGTAGATCATTAGAGAGTTTTAGTAGGGCAGTTTCAGTGGAGTGTAGAGGGCGAAAGCCAGACTGTATAGGGTCGAGAAGGTTGTTGTCGGTGAGGTGGGAGCTCAGACAATTGTAGACTAAGCATTCTAGGAGTTTAGAGGTAAATGGCAGCAGGGAGATGGGTCTTAGGTTGTTCATGTTGGTGGGGTCCAGGGAGGGTTTTTTAAGTATGGGAGTGATATGCGCGTGCTTTAGGGGGAGGGGAAGGCACCTGTAGAGAGGGAAAGATTGAAGATGTGAGTGAGGGAGCATAGGATGGAAGAGGACGGTGACCGAAGGAGTTGTGAGTGGACAGGGTCCAGGGGGCAGGTGGTGAGGCAAACTTCTGAGAAGACCTTAGTGATCTCTTCAGTGGTAGCGAGGTCAAAAACGGAAAGTGTTGAGGGAGGTTTGGTATGAGGAATGCCAAGTGGGGTGGGTGTCTGTGTAGTGGCGATGTCCCTATGAATTGCGTCAATCTTGTTTTTGAAGTGGTTTGCAATCTCGTGGGCAGTGAGTGAGGCGCTAGGTGGCGGTGGAGGCGGAGAAATTAGAGAGTTAAAAGTAGAGAAGAGCTGACGAGGACTGGAAGAGAAGGTATTAATGAGAGTGACAAAGTAGGCTTGTTTAGCAGTGTTAAGGGAGGAAGTGTATGTTAAGAAGGCAGATTTATTTATTTATTTCAGGTACTTATATAGCGCCATCAATTTACGCAGTGCTTTACAAACATATATTGTACATTCACATCAGTCCCTAACCCTCAAGGAGTGTACAATCTAAAGTTATAACGGGTGAACGCTTGGTGGGATTTGGTTTTACGGCATAATCGCTCCAGCGCACGACTGTGTCGTTTGAGATTTCAGGTGTGGTCAGTCTGCCAAGGTTGTAGCGGTCAGGGCCTGATGCTTCGTGTTGTTAGGGGAGCAAGCAAGTCTAGAGCGGATGAAAGCGAGTTGTTGTAGACAGCAGTGGCCAGGGCAGGACAGGACAGGGGATTCAGTTGCAGAGTGGAAGGGAGCCGCGTTCAAGTTTCGTAGATTTCTGCTGGTAATTGTTTGCTGTTTGGTGGGATAGGTGCTAGAGGATGAGGAGACTGTGAAGGTGATGAGATTGTGATCAGAGAGGGGAAAGGGGGTGTTTGTGAGGTTATAGGGAGTACAATGCTGAGAGAAGACAAGGTCTAATGTATTCCCATCAGAGTGAGTGGAGGACTGTATACACCAGGGGTGGGCAAACTTTTTGACTTGAGGGCCGCAATGGGTTCATATACTGGACCCGGGGGCCGGACCAAGAGTAGATGAATGATGTGTATGGGTCATCCATAGTAATTAATCCCCCATATAGTAATTCATCCCCCATATAGTAATTCATCCCCCATAGTAATTCATCCCCCATAGTAATTCACCCCCCATAGTAATTCATCCCCCATAGTAATTCACCCCCCATAGTAATTCATCCCCCCTATAGTAATTCATCCCCCCTATAGTAATTCACCCCCCCTATAGTAATTCACCCCCCCTATAGTAATTCATCCCCCCTATAGTAATTCATCCCCCATATTAATTCATCCCCCATATTAATTCATCCCCCATATTAAGTCCCCAAGTCCCCCCTGTGTCAATTCACTTACCTTTGCTCCGCGCGTTCCTCTCGCCGTGTTCCCGCGCCGTTCCGGTGTAGCATGAAAATCTGTCTCCTATGAGGATCTGTCCCCCTCAACGTATCTGCGCATGTGCCAGTTTCAGGCATTAGCAGCCGATCGGCGATCTCCGGCACATGCGCAGATACGTCGAGGGGGACAGATCCTCATAGGAGACAGATTTTCATGCTACACCGGTCTTCAGGGTAGACTGTGAGAGGAGCCTAGCTCCGCGGGCCGGATTAAAAGGTCCGCCGGGCCGTAGTTTGCCCATTGCTGGTATACACTGTGCTAGTTCAAAAGAAGAGGTTATGTGGAAGAGTTGGGATGTAGCCGGGTTATCGACATTAATAGGGATGTTGAAGTCTCCGAGGATGATATTGGGTAGCTCAGAGGAAAGAAAGTAGGGTAGCCAGGTGGCGAAGTCATCGAGAAAGCGGGACATGGGTCCAGGAGGCCCATTGATCACTGCAATCCTCAGAGAGATCGGAGAGAACAGCCGGATGCAGTGGGTCTTGAAAGAAGAGAAGGACAGAGAGGGAGGGTTAGGGAGGACTTGAAAGGTGCTCAGTGGTGACAGAAGTAAACCAACCCCGCCTCCTTTCCGACCACTGGGTCTGGGTGAGTGGGTCAAGATGAGGCCTCCATAGGAGAGTGCTGCGGGGGAGACAGAATCTGCTGCTTGGAGCCAGGTTTCGGTGAGTGCTAGAAGGTTAAGGGAGCAGGAGACAAAGAGGTCATGGATAGAGGTGAGCTTATTGCAGACCGAGCAGGCGTTCCAGAGTGCACATGAAAATAGGAGGGTAATTTTGGGGAGCAAGGGGACAGATATTAGATTGAGGGGATTGCGGTAAATCCCGGAAGAAAGAGGATGTCTTGTGTGTGGGGGAAGTAGTGGAGGAGCAGGGTTCGGGGAGATATCCCCAGAGGTTAGGAGGAGAAGAAGGGTGAGGAAGGTGGCATGTGAGCGGGATGTATACGAGCGCGTATGCCTTCCAGTCCTGGTGTTAGGGTCAGTAGGAAAGTGAAGTATCAGCAGGAGGTGATGAGAGCAGTAGTAGGGAGATGAAAGCACTGAGGGTGAGATGTACAAGTTTTTGGGTGGAACAGAGGGACAGAGAAGTGAGGTTTTAATAACAACTACCTTAATTGTATCCTTCAAGACTTGTACAGAAAAAATTGTAAATATAATTGGCTGCTTACAAAAATAACAAAATGTAATAAATTATGAAAGCTATGAAGTACAACACATGAAAACCGGTGTATGCAATCCAAAATACTGTATCTTAACAATTTGAGTTCCAGACAACCACGTATAGTCACCCATGAATATACTATATAAACCATCCTTTCTCAACAGGGGTGCCACGGAATCCTGGTTGAAAAAGGCTGTCAGATCCGACCGAACTCCCGCTCTGCTGAACATCAGCACAGCATGAGCTCTGTTGGTACAGTGCAGTGAAGAGCAGTGGCAGGGGAAGGAGGCTTTCTGAATCCTGTGCTCTCCACCTCCCCCCAGAAGACAATACCGCCAAGCACCGCCCACAGCCGTGTGGATTGTAATAGAAGAACGGTCCTGTCCTGAGGCTCTGGTGGGAGGAAAGCATGGTGCAGAGATCAAAAGGGAGGGTGGGAGTTGGCTTGCAGAGGTTAGCAGAGAATAAGGGGTACAGAGGTGATCAGAGAGGGGGCTTTGGTGTACCAAGGTGATCAAAGAGGGGCTTTAGGGTACAGACGTGAGCAGAGATGGGGTGTGGAAGTGTGTAGAGAGGGGGTTTGGAGTACAGATGTGAGCAAACAGAGGGATTTGGGGTACAGATGTGAGCAGAGGGGGGTTTAGGGTGAAGAGCTGAGAAAAGAGGGGGTTTGGGGTTCATAGGTGAGCAGAGGGGGGGTTTGGAGTGTGGAGGTGAGTTTGGGGTAAAGAAGAGATCAGAGAGGGGGGTTGCGGTGTAGAGGTGAGCAAAAGGGTTTGGGGAGGCAGAGATTAGCAGGGGTATTGGGGTCCAAAGGTGAGCAGAGTGGGATTGGGGTGCAGAGATTAGCAGAGAGGGGAACATGCAGTGTGATTTTGCAGTCTATTCATTTGAATGGGCTGCAAAAAGCACTGGAATGCAGAAAAAGTAGTACATGCACTACTTTTAAAATATGCACCACACCAGACTGTATGGTACTGTGGTACCATGCAATTTGGTTCCTTCAAACACACACTGCACATTGCTCTACAAAATGCACTGTGTTTGCTAATGCATGGAGGTACCATTAAAAATTAAGGACACCCTTGTGCGTCTGATATATATATATATATATATACACACATACACACACACACACATACACACACATATACCATAGTCTGTAGACTTTATAACTTTCACACAGACTAAATAATATACACCGATATGGGTTATTTTTACCAAAGAAATGTAGTAAAATACATTTTGGCCTAAATTTATGAAAGAAAATTATTTGTAAAATTTTAAAACAATTTTATTTTTTTTAAATGGTATTTTTTCATTTATATAGCATGATAAAAATTTAATTTGGGTACAGTGTTTCATGGCTGAGCAAATGCCAGTTAGGGCTCGTTCACACTAGGCTGTTTTGCCAACGCTTGCCAAACGCCCCTATAGCGTTTGGCAAGCGTTGGTCCGGTGTTTGCGGAGCATTTTTAACGCTCGGCAAACGCTCCGCAAACGCCGCATGCGCGGTTTAGCGGCAGTTGCTAGGCGTTTGCCGAGCGTTAATAACGCCCCACAAACGCCTATAATGCATTTGAGTGGTGTTACCGCTCCGCAAACGCCCCGCAACCGCAGCGGCACCATAGACGAGAATAGGAGGCTTCAAAGCCTCCTGACTCGACCAGAGGCGTCCGTTTTGCCGCGACGCAACGCGACGCGACGCAAACGCTCCTGTTAGAACAGCACCATGTGCTGTAATGTGCAGAATTGGCAGAGGCGTTTGGGAAGCGGTAAAAACGCTTCCCAAACACCTCTCTGCCGCCTGCACACAAGGCTAGTGTAAACGTAGCCTTAAAGCAGAACAGTGCTGAATAGTAAAAGTGCCCTGGTAATGAAGGGGGTAAAACCTTGTGGAGCTCCAGTGATTAATAAAAGACAATTGACAACTTGTGACCATGTAAGTTGCCAACTGTCTTTTATTAATAAAGTACATGAATGCTGCACTTAGGTGGTGTCCCCTTGTGCTTTTATTACAGAAAGCTCCCTGTCTCCTTGTGGAGCAGCCTCCCATGCAGCAAAGTTTTTGATGGACTTTCTTGATTTATCAGAATTGAATTTTATGGTCTATTTATTTTATATCATTGCCCTGGGAACTTTGGGTTTACTGGTGTCCTGTTTTGTGCCATATTCTGCTTTATTTGTTCAATGATGATGGAAGCAAGACTGGGTTATTCCTGGATGCTCCAATATAAAGGAAACCCATCCATGTATGCATGAATGATCTCAAGAAATACAATTAACATAGAAGATAGTTGAAATCAAATCAGTATATTGTACCCCCTGATTGCCAAGCAACACAATTGTAAAACTATAGGATTTTTTATTGCATCATGCAGGAAAATAAGTGGATGCTGAATATAGAGCAAGTCTCAAATATATTAAACACCACAACTTGCCAGGGTCTAGCACAACTTATCACTGCTAAGAAAATATCTACAACTAAAGTGGTCTAAAATGCCAACAAGAAAAAAATGCAAAGGCTACAAGCTCAAAGAAATCCATTTTACCAGCTCAACTGCTAAGCTAGCCATAGAAGACAGCTGGATAATAAAGACACAGGCTAATAGACTAATTGAGGTCAATTGTTGAATCAGATTATTCTTAAGCATTAATAGACCTTTTTGTGTTGAAATAAAAGCCTGAGACAGAAATATCCTGTAAAACACAGTACTATGCTTCCTTTAAATACCATCTCCACTAAAAACGTATATCTGGACTTTCAGTAGATAGCAGTAAACTGAAAAAAAATCTGGTGCATCTTCTGCATAAAACCAATCAACTTCCAGTTTTTTTGTCAAAGCCTAACTGAACAATCTGAAGTTAGAAGCCAATTAGCTACCATGCTCAGCTGCACTAGAATTTGAACTCTCCAGTTTTAGTAAATCAACCCCCTTGAGCTCCCACCAGTGAAATTTCCCAGGAGTAATTAATTAGTTTCCACCCCACTCCACAAGGGTACAACAGCAGCATTTACTAAGCTGTAAACTAAGTGAATAGGAATGCACAACAAAATGTTTTCACTGTTTTAATAAAAGGAACTGTTTTGATTTTACGGAAAGTGCTATGGTCTCTGTCTGTATTCTGTTTTGGAGCTGAAGTCCACCGGAAGCCTAGATTTACTGAGTGATAGGTCTCTGCAATATTAATCCTGTTGGGGGCAAAAAGCTACAGATCTTATTTGTTCTTCATCCCATGCGACAGTGCAAAAAAAAAAAAAAAAAATAATTAAAAGCACCCCTATCCCCCCATGTTCACACGCAAATGCGAATGCGCAATTAGGTCTTGCATGCACATGTAAACAGTGATTGCACCACACATGTGAGGCATTGCTATGAATGTCAGAGTGAGAGCAATAGTTCTAGCTCTACCTAAACTCTAAACTATTAACCTGTAAATGCTATTAATGCATTGCCTATAGATAATTTAATGTACCGTAGTTTGTTGCCGTTCCATGGGCACAGGCAATTTAAAACTGTGATCCGTTCAGTAACTATTTACTGGATGTAAACATCATCTTTTATATTTAACAAAAAAATGGGTATTATATTGTGTTTAGTGCACTAAAATTCATTGTGTATTTTTTTCCCCAAAAAATTGCATTTATTAAACTGCGCAAACATCATGTGACATAAAAAATTGCAACAACTACCATTTTATTCTCCAGGGCCTTGGATTAAAAATATATAACATTTGAGGGTTCTAAGTCATTTTCTAGAAACAAAATGCTGTTTTTTGTACGTGTGTGAGAAATGTCAGAATTGGCCAGGTTTTGAAGTGGTTAAAATCCATATCAGACCTAAAGGGCCTGGTATGAATTTTAGGGGAAACCTACCCAGCTGATAGCTGAATGTGTTCATAAGGTGAGTCACTGGTTGTTACAGCAGATACTGGCTCTGTAACAACCAGGAGGAAGCTGCCACATTTGGGTTTCCCTACATGCAGTAAATGAACCAAATAACATTTTGTGGGGCGCTGAGCTTTGTGCATCCTGTGATCATCTTTGAGGTCCCATTAACAAAAAACAGCACTACAAGCACAATGTGCATTTTTCACGTGTTCCATGAAAAAAATGTGCTTTTGCACATTCACGGAATGCTTAGATGTGAATGGAGTTTTTGGAGTTGAAAAACATTTTTTTGTTGACTGGCATAGGTTATTTATTTTTGGAATCAGTACATATAGTAGGGGTTATTTACTAAAATTGGAGAGTGCTAAATCTGTTACAGCTCTGCATAAAAACCAATCAGCTAACAGGTTTTATTGCCAAAACTTAATTGAACAAGCTGAAGTTAGAAGCCGACTGGCTACCATGCACAGCTGCACTAGATCCTGAGTGTGCCAGTTTTAGCAAATTCTCCCCCATGTGTAACAATAATCCCACACCTTTCATTTTGGATCCATGTTACTTGTTATAATTTAAAACACACGCACACACACATATATTTACCTTCCAACTGCTGCACCAACCAAATTAATAAAAACTGCAGATCACAAATGTAAAAACTACAATTACGTCTTTGCAGCACAGATGCCTGAATGGCTTTAGTAGGCAGTCAAGCATGATGAGACATGATTATTTAGCACCGCACGGAGCTTAGTGCCTGAATTAATTCTTATTAAAACAAGCTGACCTGGTCCTCCCAGGGCTTCACTGTTCTTGTTCTCTGTTTCAATCTCTTTCAGGACTTCACTGAGCGCTGCCCATTTAGGATTACTCTCTAAAACCAGCTCATTCTTTCCATCTGTAAATATAGAGAAAATATATATTAAAAAAAAAAAAAAAGAGCAACTACCAGTGTTTAAAGGGTAACTGGAGTTTCCAAACAAAACCACATATATCACACCTTTTTCCTCTTCTTCAAGTCTGTAAATGCAATAACAGACCTCAAACGCAGACAAATATTTATTCTCCTTCTCTTGCAAAGCATTCCTTCCTTGGGTATAGACAATAAGGTAATTTTCAGGGTCAGTACAAGAATTAAGATGGTTAATGGCTGGGGCACAGTGACCAAAACTTTAGAAGCAATATTTAGCTTCTGGCTTCCTAGTTCTCTCTTTTGCCTCCCCGCCTCAGCAGAATTGGTATTTGGAATGTTGTGCAGAAAATGCAAGGTAAATGCTGTCTAATGGCTACGTTTTGGGATAGGTTTTGTGTGTCAGGCTCAGGCTAATGCCTGGTACACACCATCAGTTTGTCTGGTTTTTTTTTGTTCAACCCAGAAGGCTGAATGCAAAAAAACTGAAGGGCTTGGGAGGAGCTTGCTGTAATAACTATCCGATGTTAGTACAGCAATCTCCCCGTTGAGCTAGTGTGTTCTGACACGGAGACTGCCCCCCACCAGAACACACCAGTCAGCTCACTGGATGCTGGCTTTCCAGCATGCCCCTTCAACAGAACCTGCCCGCTTGACTGGCTTGTGTCGGACAGGCTGGTGTACACACGGGCCGACTGTTGGCCAGTTTCTGTTGAACCAACCGATGTTTGGCCCGTGTTTGGGGCCTTAGGGTTTTTGTTGACACTAAATAAATTTGCCAAAGGCACACATAAAAACTAATATATCTTTTGGCTTCCATTCTGGAGACATAACAAGTACACTTTTCTACTGCAGAACCGATTATTTTTCAGCATGAGTCTGCAAGGTATATCAGTGCTTGTTTAAACAATATGGCAAAGCAGCTACTATCAATAGAATGAGAACTTATCTGCTTACCGCAGGCATCAGATAGATTTCAGTGAACCTGAAATGTTTTTTTTAAAGTAGCTATTCAGTCAACTGGAAATCTACCTTAAAGTGACACTAAACAATATACTTATTGTCCAAAAATAATCCATACCCATTCACTGCTTATTGACCCTGTAATCTATTTTTATGACATTATTTCTTACGGTGTTTTTCTGCCTCCTTCTAACATGATCGGTGAGCTTCGGTCTTGTGCACTGCTTTATGCATACTGCAAATCCCATAGTCCCCAGTCCATTTCAGGAACGAGCAAGAGAGGGTGGCTACATTTCCACTAACACACTAGATAAAAAAAAAACTTAAACAAAAATATATTCTCTGCGGCTGAGCTCATGGACTTCTGGAGTATGGAGCACTGCAAGATGGGAAAAAGAACTGGTTTGAGATCTGTAACTGCAAACACAAATTTTATCAGGAGCGTACATGACATGGTTTTCTTCTACACCATATATTGAATTTAACAGATGATACACAAGATCCATTGTTGAAATGTATGCTTCCCTTATACCTGCATAGTCTGCTTAAGCATGTAGAACATACTGGAAGAATAAAGCAAAAATCTGTCTTATGTGTTCTATGTTTTTAACCACTTGCCTACAGGGCACTTTTACCCCATTCCTGCCCAGGCCAATTTTCAGCTTTCAGCGCTGTCGCACACTGAATGACAATTGCGCGGTCATGCAACACTTTATCCATATGACATTTTTAGCATTTTTTGGAGACAGATCAAGCTTTCTTTTGGTGGTATTTAATCACCTCTGGGTTTTTTTATTTTTTGCTAAACCAAAAACAGAAAATTAAAAAAAACGTTTTTTTCCCTTAGTTTCTGTTATAAAATGTTGTAAATAAGTGATTTTTCCCCTTCACTGATGTGCGCTAATGCACACAGCTGATCACATGACAGAACCGATGTCTTTGGCTCTTTCCGTTGATCAGTGATCTGCTGACGTTCTCCAAGAACGAGAGGACTGCCTTGCTCTTTATATGGAGGGCTAAATAGGTTTATATAGTATGAGTTTACCATCATCAGTTTATTTACTTTTGCTTTCATAAGTGAAGGTGGAACTAAACCCTCCTATCCTTTTTAGCTAATGAAGCTGCCATCTTAGCCTCTGTTTGATCTGTAACTGCCATGGTGCTGCACATATGACATCATTTGATGGCTTGACAGTTTGGTTCAGAACACAAGCAAATGTGACAGTTAGGATTCCCGACATGCTGGGAATGTAACTTTTATTAAACAGTTAAATCAATGGGTTTAGTTCCGCTTTAAAGTGGAACTTTATTTGAAAAGGGGGGAACAGGCAGGAATTATAATGCAGAAGAGACATGCTTTGTCTGCATTAAAGTTACCTACTTGCCTGTTCGCTCCTGTACAGTGAGCCGTGCAGGCGCAGCTGACGTCACCAACTGCTGCTCCCCAGAATATCAGTGCACATTTAGGAGATATTCATTTAACCTACAGGTACGCTTTATTATAAGCTTACCTATAAGTTAAAATAAAAATTCAGAATTGAACACACCTTTAAAGTGGTATTAAACATGAAAGCAAACTTTTATTATATTTTCACCTGGTGATCCTGTCAGCAAGTCAGCTATTTTTCATACATCTTCTGTATCAGTTATGGGGATGAGGCAAACCAATTACCACTGACAGGGGTGCTTACATTTTTTATTTATTCGTGTAAAACCTTTATCCCAAAAGAAAAAAAAAATCTGTTTGCTGCAACTGCTTGTGTAACTGCAGCATGATCTGGAGTTTGGCTTCAGTTTTTTAGTATTTCTTAACCTGCTAGTCCATCCTCTCCCCCCAGACTGACAATGCTGCTATCTGCTGTGCCCCTGTGTTCATCCATCCAGAGTGGGGGTACTCAAATACAAGAGGTGTGTTACTGGCTGGGTGACCAGGTGAAAACAGAGGGGGGAAAAAAAAGAAAAAAACTAATGCAGCCACCACATCTAATGATTGGTAAGCTGCAATATATTGCATTTTGTGGTTTGAGGATTAATCCTGCTTTAAGACACTATCTTACAATATCTTACAATGTCTCTCTGTAATAAAACAGGTAAATGTGTTGCTGTTAACATTGCAGTTAACTATTTTAATGGTGTAACAAACTAATATTACATGTATGCAGGGGTGGACTGACAACTCATGGGGCCCCCGGGCAATAGGGGATCATGGGGCCCGTGTCCTCACCCACACTCAAACCACACCCAAAAAAGCCTATGAAAGGTACCAGGGGCATCTCATGGGGCCTCCTACTGACCCTGGGCCCTCGAGCAGTGCCCGAGTTCTCGAATGGTCAGTCCACCCTGTGACGGTCACGGCGTCATACTCCCAGCCCTTCTCACCAACTCGTGACCGAAGGACTAGCCAATCTAAAACCGCGCTGTCACGTGCGTAACAATACCATGCTCAGCTGCACCCTGCACAAAGATTTTCCAGCTAATGGACCACAATCTATGTACCGCAGCCTGAGAGCGATTGTTACTTGGTCAGGTTAATTACGCAATTAACCCTTCACACTGCCACCACCGCCTTTTTGTACAGAGAGGGAGGAAATTTGCCAATATTAGCAATAACACTATGATGTTTGAATAATTGTCTGTATACACACTGTCAACGCAGGCAGATGTATATAGAGGTTTAAAACACACAGTAGCGCTCTTCAGAGACAGGGGTTCTTAGTTTGCATTAAAGAGCTTTAGAAACAGTTTTCAGAAAATAGAATTTATTACTAAAAAGGGTCAAAATGGTGCAATACAAATATTTACAGAAAAGATGTAGCCAACATATATATATATATATATATATATATATATATACACACACACACACACACACACACACACACACACAGAGAGCAATACCACAACAGGGAGATAACAGAAAGAAATTTAGAGAGGTAGAATACTTGCCGTCAGCCTTGGTTTAAGCAGCTTCAAGGGTCCTGAGCAAAAGGGTACCTTTTCTCCCAAAGTTGGTTCATGGTGTTAAAAGGGAGATCTCTTCGTCTTACTGCTCCAAGCATAACAACCTCTTTTTTAGTAACTCAGCAGGGTGTCTCCTTAAAGCAGAGAACCAATTGCCTCATTTGGGGAGGGGTGTTTTAGGCGGGGAACTCAGGCTATGACCAAATCCCTCCCAAGTTAAACCATGGTTAATAACCTTCCCTAGATACATGTAGCAGCCTAGCCACTAGTAGATTAATATGCAGAATGATATTCTGAACGTCCAGACATCAAATATGCCATACCTTACTATTTCAGCTAGAACTATATGGCTTTCTGCTCTCCTGTAGACTTTAACTGGGGGTGTAAGATATCAGATGACTTCCATTAAACTCAGCTATCCGAATATATGCTTTGTTTCATTGTAATTATTTCCTATCTTAAGATATGAAATTATATGGAAAAGTGGGTTTTAAATGTGATGTCTGTTTTACAGCTATCTCGGAATGTCTCATGTTCAGTGAAGGACTGGTTTATAGCTTTACGATCACCATCCAAGCAAGAGTCTAACAGATATACTGGGCCCAGGCTAATTGGAGTTTATAATCATGAAGCTACTCTCTAGTTCCCTGGTCTCCTCCTCCCATGCCCATCTCCAGGACTTCTCCAGGGCTTCACCCATCCTCTGGAACTCCCTACCCCAATCCATCAGACTATCAGCTACCCTCCTCTCCTTTAGATGCACCCTGAAGACCCATTTCTTCAGGGAAGCCTACCCCGCCCTCAGCTAATTGCCGATCTCCTCCACTTTTCCTACCACTCCATCCCCCACAGCTATCTCCTCCTGTACCACTATCCCCTCTCTCCTAGATTGTAAGCTCCAAGGAGCAGGGCCCTCAAACCCCTCGTGTATCGAATTGTATTGTTACTGTACTGTCTCCCATTGTAGTGTACAGTGCTGAGCAAACCGTTGGCACTATTTAAATACTGTATAATAATAATAATAATGAAGCTATCCCACTGTGCCTGATGCCTGTGATCTCAGCATACATACCGACCACATTCCTGAGGGAGGGGGATTGGAGGGAGAGAGAATGATACAAGATGGAGGATCTGTAGCAAGATGGATGACCGCGTCCATCTCTGTACGTACAATTGCTACACGCCCCTGCAAGTATGTTACACTGCACATGTATGTAGTTACATTCTGTGAGTGAATGAGAGGCAGAGATTACCAGAGATTGTGCCATTGGTTTAATAAGAAAAAAAAATAGAGTGAGTAAACCTCACAATTTCAAGTATTGATTGTGATACGAAATCTCCCTGCAAGCGTGGCAGTTCATTTTTTATTTTAAGGAGAGAAGTAAAGGATCCAAAATATGGCAGATGTTCCACTCTCTTCCAGCAAGTTCTTACAAGGACAACCAAATATCTTCCAGCACATCTTCAAGGAGGATACGCACCAGTATTTGACCAGAATATATTTATATTGGATATAAGGTATTCTATTACAAATATGGGCTTCAAATGCAGGTTCTGACAGCTTGAGTGATTAGTAAATAAAATCAAATATCAAATTCAGAAAGTAATTGGCGAGTTTTCTGCTTGCTTACCTTGCTTATGATTTGATTCGGCAGTCTTTTGCTTTTTAATGGCTTTTGAATCAGTGACTTTATAGACCCTGGCACGAGCATGAACAAACATTGATGTGCTGGAGTCGAGGAAGAGCCAACCTTTAACAGAACATTTGAAAGAACCATTAGTATGGAGGGAACAATATCTACGTACGCCATCTTCAATAGATAAACCTTCATATTCAATCATTTAACATAAAACTGACCATTAAAATAAGATTCTTATACTTACTGTAAAAATCTTTTTCTTGAAAAACATTGAGAGACACAGCAGACTGTGAGAGTTAGCTGTTTTAAGCGTTTGAGGTGCATTTTTAATACTCTTCAAATGCCTATTCAAATGATACTATGGACAGCACACAGTGCTGTTCACATTATCAAAACATGAAGAGTTAGCCTCGCATTGCGATTGAAGCCTCATGTCGAGTCTAAAGGAATTAGAAGCCTTTCAACACCTCCCATTCCAGTCTATAGTAACACTCCACAAACTTGCTGGCAGCCGTTTGCAGTGTGGCCACAGTACGGTTTCTGTGCGTTAATAACATTACAGTTATATATATATAGGCGTTTTTGGTGCGGTTTTAGCACGTCAAACGCACATAGGTTGTTTAGGAGGCATTTTTAACATGTGTTAAATGCTAGTCAAATGCACCTATTAACGCACATTAACGATAGATATGCGTTTGTTAAAGAGTTAGCACTTTGAGTCAAGTATGAACAAGACCTTCATCTAGGGGACGTTAAAACCACTTTTACTTACCCAATCCTCCTCTCCCCAGGCAAACAGCGCTCCCCTCTAATGCAGCAGTTGACCATACCTGAGCATGTTACATAGGGCTAGGGGCTCTGCATTAGTCTTGATGAAATCAGACAACCTTAGACCTCAGGAGTATAGGGGTGAAAAGTCTGCCAGGACCAGTCCAGCAGCATGGAGGAGACTGTGGAGGATCAAGAAAGTAAAAGTGCTTTTTACAGTCCCTTAGGCACCAAATAGTAGAACTGTAAAAATCAAGTAAGCTACCTGGAGAGGAGTAGCATTATCCGTGTAGCGAGGAGTAGAAATCCTAATACTACTAATAGGATCTTTTGTCTGAATGAGGACAGGAGAAAGGAAGGAATTTAAGGACTGCCTCAGAAGACTGCAGCTCGGCTGCAGAAGAACATATCTGCTATTGATCAAGTTCCACAAAGGCCCCTGGATTTATACTATCCCTCATGGGGGAAAACTGCAGTAGGGTCCAAGTAAGTCTGGTCTGCCAACTATCCAAGGGGTACAAAACACTCCAGTGATGGATACTGCCCTCTAAGCTGCAAAAGAGGTGCACTCATGTGCTGAACAATCACCCTTCAATGTAAAGGTCTTTAGTTGAGAAGATCCTTGGCTCTAGGAATAGACAATGCAGTCACAAAATTATACACTGCTCTGTCTAGTACAGAAAGCAGATTATCTGAGCTAGGAATGTATGCACATAACAGAAGTCCTTCTAGAGCAGGGTAATGAAGCCATCCTTTTTCTCCACAGGAAATGGCCAATAATATCTGAACCTTTCTGGTCCAAAGAAATGATCTTGGTATCTTGTCCAGAGACCAGATTCCCCAACACAGAGGAAAAATCTGAAGGAAACGGAGAGAACATACTAGAAGGGGATTCCTCAATAATCCCATGACCCCCCAAATGGGGGTAAATTGAATAAAGCCTGCTACCCCTAGGAAAGAGAGTGAGGGTCCACAGAGAGTAGACTCCCTTAGTCAAGATTTGAGCTGAACAGCTCACCTCGATGGTGATCTACATCAATCTAAGATACCTAGCAATCTGTACTTAAAGCCTTTTGACATCATGCATGTACACACACATATTACTTTAACACATGGAAATGCACATGAAGTACAGTGGTGGAATGCAGTGCCATTCTTTTTAACAGCTGACAGATGTGTGTTGCAGCGCAGTGCACATCAATGCAGTAATGTGCACTGCAGTACACTATTAAAAAAAAAAAATAGTGCATGAATGTTAAATGGCACTACATTACACCCACACACATAAAGTGCTTTGTAGTAAAGCAGACAGTACCATAAATACATGGTGTGAACTGACCTTTACATTTGGAACGTAGGAAAATTACCCTCTTTAAAGAAGGTATCCTGAGTGATCCACAAAGTGGACACCAGGAAACAGCACTAGAGTGGACATAAGGACCAGTGGTATGAGCATCGTCTGGGAGCATCTTCTGGAAGTGTCATAGGACACTGAAGAGTAAGGTCCATACCAGGAAAAGGAGTAGGAACCGATCCCTGTGGACCTTGTAGGTCAACAGTTCCCTCAGGAGGGGGAAAAGGCACAAACAGCATAGGAGATGTAACCCCACCTGGGGGTAAAAAATTCCCTTGTGGAGATGAGTGTAAGTCTGAGTAGGACATCATTCTCAAGGGTACGCTCCTACTAAAGGTAGGAATCAGAGGTCTCTTGATGTGCAAAAAAACCCAGACAAGGGTGGGAAGAATGTAGTGCAATAAAAGCAGAAGGGTAAAGAGGTACAACTGAAATACATGCCTGATTCAATTATATAAGCTGAAGGCCACAAGGGGTGACTTGAGCACCCAAATGCTGGAGAGGTAAACTACCTTGGGACTCTTCGGGATGAACAAAAGCTCCCTAATTGCGGAAGGCATGTAGTCAAAGTGCCCTAAGCATGTGAACGGACATGAACACTATGCAAGAAACAAGTTTATATGCTTGCAGTAAGCCATAGTGAAAAGCTCTAGACCTTTTCCCCAATCTTTCTGTGAAACAAGGGAAGGAGCTGGGTCTCCTTGAAGAGATTTAACACCAAGTAACACAGTTTCACAAACCAAAGAAACCACTAACACAGAGTGGAGAGCCATTCTAGTGAATTTAAACTGGGGGCAGGGGGTCCAACAGTCTCTGAGTGAAATTGTGACAGATAAGCATATCTTCAACCCATTTGGTAGAACGCCTGCTAAGGTGGATTACTCAAGGGCAATTTACCACAAGGCAAACTAGGCATTTGCCTTGGGTGGTATTTTTCAGGGGAAGGAGGGAGGCTCCCCCAGGCTGTTTCAGATGCTGTGCAAAGTGCTCCTTCTCCTCTCCAGGTCCTCCAGTACTGGCCCTCAAATTCAGCAGTGGGGGGATGGAGGCAGAGAGGGCCCCTGGGCACTTTGTGGCAATAGAAAGAAAAACTTTCCTGAGCCAAGTGGACTTTTTAATCACTTTAGGGTGCAGTCGAAGTAATGTCCTGTACTACATTTCCCAACAATTAAAATAAAGTCCCAGGCTGGACAGCGGATTGATGTAGAAGAGGCAATGAATTAGTTGTTGGAAATGCGGCACAGGACATTACTCCACCTGCACCTGGAAGTGATTAAATAGTCCGCTTTTTGCCTGGTTAGTTGTCACAACCATCCAATCGCAAACGATAATGGTACAAGAGTAATTTCTTCCAAAAAGTAAGATGTGTGTAGCAGCCTTATTTTCTGGCACCAGGAGGAAGGTAGGACATGCCGTTCATATTCTGCAACCTGGGATCTCTCTCTCTCTCTATATGTCTTTCTCACTTTCCCTAGCTCCCTCTCTCTCTGTCTCTCTCTCCCTCTCTTCAAAAAACTATTTTATTTTTATGGACAGGAGATACAGGACAGGTATTGTCATTCTAATATATAGTCACTCACTGACTGAAACAAGTTGGGAGTTTAGACTTTGCAATCCCTGGTAACTGCCCTTTTAAGTTCTTTGTTTTATTTGATTTATTTTTACTTTAAAGTCTCATGAACACTGACGTTTTTAGCTTAAAAGTCCTCTGCACTTTCCCACGCTCAGGGAGCTGCAAACGTCACTTCTGCATCAGTGTGTCTCGTGCATTCGCATATGGAGTTTTCCCCAAATGTGCAATATTTATGTTGGGGAACATATGACGTGTGCTTGGGTAAGTGCCGTTGCAGAAGTGATTGGCATTTACAAGCCCATTCACATGTGCTGGCAGGTGTATGCAGCACCTGGAGCTCCCCAGGTGCATGAAAGCGCCAGGGATTGTTTTCTAATAAACATGTGAGTGCATGAGGCCCAAGGTTTCTTCAAAGTACATATAAACTCCCTCTCTCTCTCATCTCTTTTTTTTTTTTAAATTGTGGGGGAGCGGGGCACCCGATTATTGTATTGCCTAGGGCAGCAGAAAAACAAAATACACCAATGGGTTTATTGGATCATCAATGGTGGTAAGAGACCACCTGGGTGCTCCCAGTCCGCATGGGAGAAATGACTTAAAGCAAAGTTAAATGAAATTAATGCAACCAGCATTTGCCCTAATGTACAAGTATGCACAGAATACTTGCACAATGTGACACACTAAGCTCTGGGTGTGCTCTCCTCCAGTACTGTGAGATCTGAGCTCCTTGCATCCACTCTGTCAATGGCTGATGCCACATCTTTTCCTCTTGTTCTTCCTCTTGTTCTGAGCTAGCAGTCGTCTCTGCCCATTGGGAAAGCACTGATGATGTAACACTTGCACATACACACACACACCTGGCTGAGTTGAAGGCCCAAAGGGGTCAGTGCTAGACTGTGCTGGAGCACACTCAAACTCTGTGAGCAGATTGCTCTAGTTATTGGGCACAAACAGACAAAAGTTCAAATTTGACACAGAGGTGGTCCTGGCCTCCTTTGATGGAAATGAAGAAACACAATGAGCACATACGAAGTAAATAGCCCTAGAACCAGTAGAATGGTATGCGCTGAGGTCACCTGTTGATGCAGGACTGTCATCTGAACGTCTTTTGGAGATAAAGTTGTTCCGTGTACTGGAAAACAACTAGGCCCGAAGGGCCTTGCATACTCACAAGCCCAAGCAGGTGTTAAAGAGGGTTGTGGATGCTTGAAGGTGACCAAATCACTGTAAGCAGGGAAATGAAAGGATCCATGTGGTACTTTCAAAGTAGCAGCGGGATGGTGCTTTTTCGGTGCTGAATGACAGGGGAAATAGCATGGAGTGTGCACGCAAAACACTCTACTTAGCAGATGATGTCAGTGCTCGCAGGAAATTTGAAAACGTGCGCAACAGAACTAAATTTGAGGTACAGGAGTTAGACAAAAAAACTATGTAAACACTACATGATATTCAGGTGTGAAAGTGACATGTTTTGTGTTGAAAGTAGAAGTGATGTAGCAATTTTTTGCTTTCGCTGTGTGATGCGACACAGGTGGGAAGCCTCACTTTCGTCATTCACTGTGCTGCTAGTAGTAATGAGTCATGTCAGAGCTTACTGAGCTTCAAAAAGGTCAAATTGTTGGTGCCAGCTTAGCTGGTGCCTCTGTGACTGAAGTTTCCAATTTATTAGCCGTGTCGCAAGGTACAGTATCAAAGGTTATGACAGAATATACAATCGTCTGATAAGCATAAGAGCGATTGACACAGTCAACTGACGGAAAGAGGCAAAAGGACATGCTCAGGATTGTGACCTGGAATAAGAAAACTGCTGCAAAAGTGGCTGCAGAGCTCAATCTCAGTCTCAGTGAAGATTGAGTACAAAAACTGGCCACTGCCCCAGTCTATAACTGGCTTTCACAGCAAGGAGCACATAGAAGGGATGAGGGAAAGATGAATGGAACAAAGTACATAGATATCCTCAATGAAAACCAGTTACACAGTTCTCAGAACCTCAGACTGTGCAGAAGGTTTACCTTCTAACATCACAACAATCCTAAGCACACAGTTAAGACAACACAGGAATGGCTTAGGGCGAACTCTGTCAATGTCCTAGAGTGGCCCAGCCAGAGCCCTGACTTGAACACTATTGAACATCACCGGAGAGACCTAAAAATGGCTATGAACCGATGGTCACCATCCAACCTGACTGAGCTTGAGAGGGTTTGCAAAGGAGACTAGCAGAAAATCCCCCAATTCAGGTGTGCAAAGCTTGTCATGCCATACCCAAAAAGAAGCTGTAATTGCTACCAACGGTGCATCAGTACTGAGTAAAGGGTCTGAATACTTAGGTATATGTGATATTTCAGTTTTTTTCTTTTTATTAAATTCAGACAGACATTTCTAAAATTCTTTTTTCCTTTGACATTATGGGGTACAGAGTGTAGATTAATGAGAAAAAATAACAGCTAGGGGAGTCAATGGTTGAGAAGTATCTGATTGTTTTTGTAGATCATATGCTTAATAATAGCATGCAATGCAAAGCTACAGTTTCTAATGCAAGCAAAATAAAAGAGGTATAGAAGAGAGAGGGAGGGGAGAGGGAGAGAGGAAGAGGGAGAGAGAGAGAGGGGGAGAGAGAGACAGACAGACAGAGGAGTGATTACTAAACAGAGTGTGCACTTTGCAAGTGCAGTTGCACTTTCCCCAGAGCATTGTGAATGCAGTGGAGTTTCACTTTGTAAATTATAACCAATCTGGTACAAGAAAAAAACAAACAAAAACACAGCATTTTTGCTTGCACCACATTCACTAGGCTCTGGGGAAAGTAAGTGAAAGTAGTGCACTTGCAAAGTGCACAGACTATTTGCCTTTAGTAAATCAACCCCATAGTTCTTCCCCTGCACAAATCATTAGCAAGACCTTATCTAGAATATACACAGTTCAGTTCTGGGCACCAATTCACAAAAATGATATTGGAGAACTGGAGGAAGTGCAAAGAAGGGCACCCAAACTGATAAGATGCATGGGAAAATTCAGCTATGAGGAAAGGATTAGCAGAACTAAATTTATTGAGAAGAGATGAATATTGGGGGGGGGGGGGGGGATTTGATCACAATGTATAAATACATAAGTGCTCCATACAGTGAACTTAGTGTTGAGTTATTCACTTTCACGTCTTTACAGAGGGCAAGGGGACACTCTGCTTCTGAAGGTAGAGAGATTTTACCTCCACATTCGGAATTGCTACTTCTCAGTAACAGTTGTGAAAATTGTGTAATAGAGGTCTCAAAAAATAGTTCTGGCCAGGTAATAACACTAGGGGTAGCAGAGAATATCCAACTGCCTCCAAGAGGGGATTAGGAAGGAATTGTTCCCCCACCGGAGCAAATTGGATCATGCTTTATTGGAGTTTTTTGCCTTCCTCTAAGTTAACCAATTTTCTTTTTTTTTTCAGCTCTATTGGTTGAACCAGATGGAATTGTGTCTTTTTTCAACCTATGTAACTTCATCTTGACTTCAGTCTTTCATATGACTCAAATACTGCATATTGTCCTCATTACAAGCAATGAGCAAATTCCAAACCAGGCACTCCTCCTTTCTTTCCCCTTCGTTTTACACTGTCCTTTCCTGTCCCTTCCTTCATTCCCCACTTACTTGAAGTGACAGAGAGTCAGCTCTTCACTCTCACCATTAACTGTGTGTCTGTACTTATGTTCAAATACTCAAGAAACTCAATTACAAACTTTATACACAATTTAATAAGCAAAATGTACCTGAATTCTGCCCAAATGCTTTTTCACTTGCTCTCAGGGATTCTAGCAGATTCAGGAATGTCACACAGTCATACTGGGCCAGATATTGTAGCAGAGTACGGAGAATTTTTAAGTCTTGAACTAATGACTTGGTTTTTGCCCCAAGCTGATGCCATAGTGGATCCAGAAAATGTCGAATTGTCTACAAAAGGAAACAGTTCTTAAAAATTTCTACAAAAGACAAAATGTGATCTACAAATAACATGATATTATGTGAATGTACAATATATATGTAAAGTTCTGTGTAAGTTGACAGTGCTACATAAGTACCTGTAATAAATAAATACCATTATTTGATTAAAAAAAAGTGGGAATGTGTAAAAATTTGTATAGAAACACAGAAACACTATGTTGTTGCCCCCTGCTTTCTCTGTGCCACTTCCCTGAACTTCCATTCTTCACAGGATCTCGTTAACAGCGGGCAGTGCAGTCTTGCACCAGTCTTAATTTGGGAGTGAGCAGGGAGAAGCAGGGAAGTGCCTACCATCTTAGGCTACGGGGCTGTGTTTTTTTTTACTCTAGTTCCTGTATGCAAGGTTGGCTTCACAGGGCGCTGCAAGAGAAAGAAGCCACCCTGAAACAAGAAACCTGGGTCAGATGTCATGACACCAACTTTAGCTGAAACATAGGTTGAACTGGATGGATTTTTGTCTTTTTTCTGCCGGACTAACTATGTAACTATATAGGCAAGAATAAAAGGTAACCTGCATATTAAGTAAGTGATTAAAATAGCTGCTGAAAGTGCTTTAAAAACCTGAGAGTTTAATATCACTCTAATGTGAAAATAAATGTATTTCTATGAAGATGCATGTGGTTGCAGACTATTAGAAGCATGAGTACTCCACATAAAAAGTTTTTTAATATAGTTGGAATTTTTCTTCCTGAAACTATATAGGGTTTTATTATGTGACCAGGTTAAATGCAAATAAACCTGAGAAAGTTTTTTTTTTAGCATTCTGTTTAACAGGTTCTTTAGCTACAACAATAACTAACACGCATGCACGCACGCACACTGCTGGACAGTGCTTTCTACATATAGATCAGATATTTCTATCAAATACCTGAAGCAGGCTCTTTATGATTTGTGAGGCCATAATATTAACTTAATGCAAAACAAAAACCATGATTGTATCCATAAAGATGACAGACTCTTGCATAGCTAACATGAGTACCTTGTCAAAGGCCCTTCCAATTGCATTTTCTAAACTCAGATCTTCTACCTCTAGAGCAGGGTTGTAGCGTTTCAGTTCCATCAAGCAAGCATTCATTATATCTAGTATAGAGGCTTGAATAGCAAGCATTGCAGGTGTCATAGAGATGTGCAGCTCTACCACTTCAGGTTTGTGTTTCTCCAGGAATGAATTCACTGAAACATGAAACCTATGGAAAAAAAGGATTTTTACATAAAAAAAAAAAACATATCCTTGAAAAAGGAATTCTAATATTTTAAATCCATCGAACAATCCTTAGAATTCTGCATGACCAACTTCCTACATCAAGGCGAATGCTCTACTAAACTATACCTATGGAGAGGGATGGAGAAAGCACACATGAACAGCTCAACTTATCATGAAATAATGATAGTGCCAAAATACTTTTTTCTTTTTCAATAATTTTCCATATAGTGTAGGGAAGGATTAGAACAGTGGTGCCCAACACCTGGCCTGCCATTGCTCAGTGTATGGCCCACTATTTACCAAACCTCACTTCAAAACTGGAGCATAGCAGGCCTCAACACTGCTGTGCTCCACACTTTTAAATTAAAATGGGTGTTGGTGGGTCTGGCAGGTCCCAGCAGAGTTTAATGCTTCCGGGATTGCAGTTCAGATAAAATAAAAAAATATATATACATAAAAAAAGTAAAAATAAAATGAAGGGGTTTTAAAGAAGATGTGCGTGTCAAATGAATTACATGGCTAAAGCACATTGAATTATTATCAATTTCCAATTTCCTGCTTCATAAAATGTGTGTTTTCACTTTTCTTCCTCGTTTTTTGCATCTCTGTGCTGCCGATTTCCTGCAATCACTTCCTTCCAACGATGGCTGAATGCCATTACTTAGAGTGTGTTTCCCAATAGTGATGACAGTGCAATGAGTGCTGAAAAAAACACTTAGTCTCCACTGGAAGATCATGTGATAGGGTAACAACACAAAAGATTATTTGTTAAACGGGTGACAAAATATTGTCCACTTAGAACAGAAAGTGCCTGAGAAAATATCTTCATAGCATTATCACCAGGTATTATGTATTATTTTAATGAAAAGTAAAAATATTGAAAATGATGTGAAAATAATATTAAAACGCTAAAGCTTATGAGATTTTAGTAATTGAGTTACAGATATTTTAACCCATCACAATTCAAACACATTTTGGCTTCATATACACATTAATGACATTATGAATATTTAAAAAGTAATACTTTGCTCGTGAAGGACAGCAAACAAGTTTATACTATACATATTTTCTTCCATTTGAGAGACATCATGTGACCAAATGCCTAGGCTTTTTATGCATGTGAATAATGCAGACAGATCTCGATTTGGAATATTTTGTAAGAAATTACCTTTCAACTCTTCATACTTTATTTAACCCAGAAAGACTACCGCTGCCACTACTCTTTACATATACCTATACATTTCATATTCATGGTAAAATTCTCCTCCTCCTCCTCCACTGCATAGAAAGTGCTATGAAATCAGAAAAATTATTTTAATCGCAAACCTCTCATGCTAGAAACATGAAGGCTGCCAGTCTTCTCTTTCAATAATTTTTATTATAATTATTAAGAATGAACAAAAGTCACAGTAGTCACGTCATCCATGTACTGGTCAATCATGAAATATAAATCTGGTTACAGGCAAGGTTCAATAAAACAAAGTAGTAAACCATGTTACTTGGTCAGGTAACATGATGGTGACCAATTAAAAAGAGTCATACGTATTTAATACAACTATAACTGGGTCTCCAATAATGGAATGTCATAATGATTTGGTGATAATTCAGTTGATACAGTTCAGTTGACTACCGCCCGTTTGATTCTTTGAACTCCTGTCGAGAAATCGGAGACTCGCATAAGGGAGAAGACCCACATGATCAACAATGCAAGAGAGTCAGACCAATATACGGTCAAGAAAGGACGAAAAAGGAAAAAGAAGCTGGGGAGACTATACGTGTACCCTCTGATTACTACATATAAAGACCCTCCATCCAGTTCAGGAGGATCCTGAGAGGTATTTGAGGCTGCCAGTCTTCAAAAAAGGTTTAGTAGAAACTTGATGAAAGAGATATATAGGCTGGTACTGCTGATCCCACCTTATGGAAATGCAAGTTTGTCTGTCATACTGACCTTCCTTCTACATATTCAGAGTAACTGACCAGGCCCAGATATTTAATGAACTGTTCTGACTTTTTTTCGCTCCATGCTTATTCAGAGTTGATGATTCAAAAAAATTTATGTCAGAGACAATTAGGCAACTAGCATGTTTAGAGTAACAGCAATAGTAGCAAGCATGTTTTTCACATGCACAGCTCCCATAAAAGGTTCCACAAAATCTACTCTGGATTTTATAGAAGTTTTTCAGTTCAGTCTGTATTGAAAATCTTTCAGATGTAGAAAAGTTACAAAAGTACAATACAGAGCTTAACATAGAAGTATCACTATTTTTTAAAATCTTTATTAAATTAGCAAGGGGACCAAGTGATTGCAGTACATTCTGGACCTTAGCCATTTTGTGCATTAAAAGCTCGATGTAATGCCACCCAAAGGATAAAACCCAATTTAGGGGTATTATATGAGGCAGGGGTCTCCAAACTGTAGCCTGAGGGCCAGATGTGGCCCTTTGCTTGCCTTTATACAGCCCTTTAGGCACTGTTACTTCCATTGACACCAGAGAGGTGGAACTAATTCTCCCACTGACACCAAATTATGGGGCACTAGTCCTCCCACTGACATCAATTATGGGGCACTAGTCCTCCCACTAATACCAATTATGGGGCACTATTCCTTCCACTGACACCAATGATGGGGCACTATTCCTGCCACTAATACCAATGATGGGATACCATTCCTCCCACTAATACCAATGATAGGGCACTATTCCTCCCACTGACACCGACGATGGGGCATTATTCCTCCCACTGACACCAATGATGGGACACTATTCCTCCCACTGACACCAATGATGGGATACTATTCCTCCCACTGACACCAATGATGGGGCACTATTCTTCCCTGTGACACCAATGATGGGGCATTATTTCTCCTACTAATACCAATGAAGGGACCTACCCCTTTCACTGATACCAATGATATAATTTTTTCTCTCTAATTGGCCACCAAGCCTAGGGCATTTTCTACTCTCACTAACCACAGTCTGACCCCACTAAAGTTTGAAGGGCAGTAAACTGGTCCTTTGTTTTGAAAGTCTGGAGACCCCTGCTTTAAGGGAGCTACAGCCAGCACTGTAGTCACCACCCCCATTCTGATTCTCACTGTGAACAGCCCCTCTGGGCTGAGAGTTCATCCATAAATTCAATCGTAAACTATCAGTCAGTGCTGCAGGGCTGTGTGATAGATCTGCCAGCACAGTGAATGTTTACTAGCAGCTTCAGATGTACCACACAGCACAGCAGAGCTGACAAATTGTTTACTATCAAATGTAGGAATGAAGAGTCAGTGCTGGTGGGGCTGAGTGAAAGATCTGCCAGGGCGGTGGAGGTTTACATGCACAACCCTGGAGGATATAACACACAGCCCCACAGTGCTGGCTTAAACAGAAAGAGAACATAATCTCCATAGTGTATTACTGTTTAATGGCATATAAAGGAAATAGAAGTCCATGAAGTAGAGTCCAACATATATCAAGCTAGAATCCAATGAGCACAGTATACAGCTTGTATCAAGGTAGAATCCAATATGCAAGCTGTACTGCATGAAGAAAAAGCGCTGATAGGTGTACAAAAATGGCGCCACTCTGGAAGTGCGTCACACGTAAGTGCCGTCGACGCGTTGCGTCACGTGACCTCTGACTTTATCAGGACATGTCCTGATGGCACCATTTTTGTACACCTATCAGCGCTTTTTCTTCACGCAGTACACCTTGCATATTGGATTCTACCTTGATACAAGCTGTATACTGTGCTCATTAAATTCTACCTTGATATATGTTGGACTCTACTTCATGCAAGCTACATTTATGTGAGTGCACTTCTGGCTTATTCATTATATCCCCATGTGGATTGGGGTCACTCTTGTTGTGTGATCACTGATAGGTCTGATTCTTAGACCTTTTATATTTTATCTGTTTTATACACTTTATCACCCATGATTGTTTATTTTTCTACAATAGCGCTGCATCATTATATGTATATGTGATTTAGACCTTATGGTATAGGATAGGATGTTAGCTACTTCTTAATTATCTATATATATTTATATTTATACTCGTTTACATAAAAGCTCAGGAGGATCTTTACTCTTTTGTTCATGATTTATTTTCCCTAATTCCATCACCATTCATTATTTGCTTATACATACTTTTGTAAGCCCCATCTACTTCCTTACTCCGTCTTGGAGTGCGCCAAATATCCTACTTGCCTTTTATATCTATACTAGTTAGTAGTCATACTCATCTTCAACTGGTCATTGGTGCTCTAAGGAAGAGAAAAAAATTGCCATCAGGAAGAATCAAACCTCAGCCAAAATGTTCAAAATGAGCCAAAAAAAAAACAGAACTGGAATGAAGCCATTTCTGTTCAACATGTATGGGGAGTACACATGCTGGAACACTATGAACGCAAGAGTATTGAGTGATCAAAAGACTTTTCTCATTAGCCTTGACTTTGTCTTACAGTTAAATAGGATTCATTGTACCAGTTAGAATATAAAGTGACTAATCCTTGTTTCAATTTATTTCTTAATCCATTCTCATTCTTGACAGCACCCATGCTCTTCCTCATAAAAATACATATTTTACTTGGTTGACCTGCGTCAAGAAAGTTTCACCATTATTTGATTTTTATCATTTATTATCATTCATTTCTCTAGAGCCTTTTGTTTACTGCTTTGAAATAGGCTGATTGCAGATGACATAATTCTCTAAGTGGAAAATGTATGTACTACAGATGGGCACAGCATCGGACTGAGATTGGGCTCAGGTAAGTATGGGGGGGGGGGGGGGGGCGCGGTGTGAGGGGGTAATACACGTCTTTAAAAATTTTTTACCCTAATGCAGGGAATGCATTAAGGTAAATAATGTTTAGGGTTTTACAACCACTTTAAAGTAACAAAACTTGGAGTTAAGCATTAAGGCTTTTCCTGATAGACATATGCCATTAATGACATCTCATTTTGAAAATGTTATTTGCCTGCATGTCATGCTGACTCCATAGATTTAATTTTTTTAGTCACTGGCCTGTAAAAATACACATACTGCAATGCAAGCATGCAAATAATGTAAGATTCCCATGACATAATCACATTAAACTGAATTCTGATTGGTTGCTATGGCTACCCTTTGCACATTGCTTTTAGCATTACTACAATAGCCTCAAAGATTACATTGGCATTTCTTTGGCAATGGTACTTCTTCTTTCAAACTTCTTGCTGTGCAGAATTCAATAGCAATTATAAGGTTTCAGAACAGGAATACACACCCAAAACAATTCAACTGAACAATGCTTTTACTGCATGTTTACAGCACGCTAGCAAGGTGAAGTTTTTAACTCTTTACATCATTTACCAGCTTAATAACTAAGTGAAACACATTCACACATACTGCATGTCTTCCACCTAGCAGCAAAATGTCCAGCTGCTGACTGGATTGTGTATTTAAACGCTTAAAAAAAATAAATCACAATCAGAAATCCTGGTCATCTGGGTTACTACAGACATGGTAGCTATAACCAAGTAAAAAATCCCAGTCTAATGTTCCTGTGTTAGCAAAGTCTAAAACTGATTTAGCTTTTAGTACTGCCATATAATAACAGTCCCACCTTTAGAGACTTTATTCTCTCAGAGAATTTATTCTCTCTTGAGAAGAGGAGATTAAGGGGGGATATGATCAACATGTATAAATACATCAGTGGTTCATATAGTGAACTCGGTGTAGAGTTATTCATCTTCAGGGCATCACAGAGGACAAGGGGGCACTCTTTAGGTCTGGAGGAAAAGAAATGTAATCTCCAAACACAGAAAGGTTTCTTCACAGTGAGAGCTGTGAAAATGTGGAATAGACTCCCTCAAGAGTTGGTTCTGGCCAGCTTAGTGGATTGCTTTAAAAAAGGCCTGGATTCTTTCCTAGATACACAGAATATAACTGGATACTAACATATATAGGTAACATTGATCCAAGGAATATACAATTGCCTCTCAGGAGATCAGGAAGGATTTTTTTTCCCTGCAAGAGCAAATTGGATCATGCTTTGCTGGGTTTTTTTGCCTTCCTCTGGATCAACTGTGGGTATAGGATTATAACTTTTTTTTTTAATGGTTGAACTGGATGGACTTTTGTCTTTTTTCTGCCAGACTAACTATGTAACCTTATAATCTAACAGTGCCCATCTCTCAGCACTGAAAACAAATGAGAAAGGAAAAACATATTGCCTTTAGAAACTGCATTCTACCCCTAAGCTTCTAACGCAGATGAAAATTTAGAGTGGATAAAATCGGAGTTTATCTGGTAATTTAATTTTCAAGAATTTAATGGCACACTGTAAAGATTAAAAAGCCTACTATTAAAGTGGTTGTAAAGGCTGAAGGTTTTTTTTTTACCTTCATGCATTCTATGCATGAAGGTAAAAAAACCTTCTGTGTGCAGCAGGCAAATGTTGCTTTTAACATTTGATTTTGGTAAGAATAGACTTCAGCTCAAGAAATCCACATACATATTAAAAATATGCTGCTCCTTCAAATTTTCTCATTGCTGCTGTCGAAAATGAGAATGTCAATTTTACCCTAATTAATGTCTAGAAAACCAAGCTGACATTTTTAAATCAAACATTCTCATTAGAAAATTTCCTAATGTATACTCAGCTTTAGCCAATAGTACTCCCTTAAGCTGGGTATACACAATGGGTTGAACAAAAAAAACTGATATATCCCTACATCAACACAACAAAGTGTGACGCAGGGATCTCTCCTGCTGTGCAGGATCTCCCCCCTCCCCCAACCCAGAATAAATTACAGATCAGCAGCAAGCAATTATTTAGACCAGACCAGCTTCTGTTGACCAGAGAACAGCACACAAGTACTAAAAGTTGGTTGGTTCAGCAGCAAATGTGTACTCAGCTTAAGAAAATCCTGATGGACAGGGGTGGGCCATGTTTGCCTGGACAGGCGATTCATGCAGGCAGTCCTATTAATGTCAATTGGGACACAGTGGCTGCACAGACACAGCTGCTGCTCCCAATCTCACATCTGTGTGGGTGCAGGTCCCAGAACTCAGACTGTGTTGTTCGGGACCCGCACAAATGTCAAATTGGGAGCAGCGGCTGTGTATGTGCAGCCACTGCATCCCAGTTCACACAAATGGAACTGCCTGTACGGGAATGCACAGAATACATGTGCATCCCTGTGTGGGAAAACATAGCTCTTACATGAGCGTATCACCCATTCAGGATTCACGTTTTCCTTTTTGAGTTTACCATATAAATATTCTTTTTACATCAGTTTATTTTTCCTTCATCGCCGTTAGTCTTGCAGATGCCAGTGGTGATGGTTTTTTCTTTTTAGACCCCAGAATAATGGCTCCTTAATTGTGGTCTACTTGTACTACATAATGGAAATGTCCCATTTGTGAGCTACAGGAAAATGGTCCCGGCCAATCTGTTCTGCACCTTGCAGGCTATTTAAATGAAGTCTGTCCTTGACGTCGGCAATGGGTGTACCCCTGAGGATGTGCATGCACATGAAACGCGTTGGTTGGAGCCTACGTGCTGACGTCACGCTACTACGTCCGTGACCAGGAGCAACAGCCATCTTGGTATGTCAAAGACATCTGTTTGTTTTACTTTTCCATGTGGAATGTTTTATATCCTATTTAAATAAAGTACTACACTATATACAGATTTTTGGGCTCCTGTGGTGAGCTGTCCCCTAGGAGAAGTCCTTTTGGTCAAAGATTCAAAGTCTTCATTTGAAAGTATACACAGTGCTGCTATACCAGTAACTTTCTGGAGAAGTCCTTTTGGTCAAAGATTTCAAGTCTCCATTTGAAAGTATATACATTGCTGCTATACCAGTAGCTTTCTGGTGAATGCATAGCGGTGGTGGATTGTCTCACTGGATTTCAAAGCACCTGCTTGGAATTGAACACTGCTGTGTCTTGTAATGCCACGGACACATTTCTTCATTTACCCACACGGACTGATTTCACTTTGACTTTTTACTGGATGTATTTTGTTTATTTTATCATTCAGTTATAGTTTGATCATATTTTGCACTTAGTTTTTATTGTGTGATTTATAATATTCAATTTGCACTGTGATATATTTTACCTTTATTTAATACTCAGCAATGCACTTTAAATGCGTATGCTTAAGTACGCATATGCAAACCAGGCCTGTGTTTAGATGAATGGAAATGCAAGTACATTTAAACAGAAGAAAAACTGATCTGGTAAGTATGATCAAAAGGTATGCTTCCCAGTGTTCTCCTGTGTTTAATAGTGCAATCGCAGGAGGCTAATGTGAATGAGAGCTTATGGTCCTTTCCTGTCTGTTAGGAGGTTCCATTTCTGATCCTGAACGATGACAAATGTGGAAGCTTGACAACACATTTTCTTTTTAATAGACAAACGCAATAATGCATGTGAATTTACAGAACTATACATATTAGACGTTTATGACTGACAAGATAAAAAAGAAACATCTTTATATACACACCTTGGCCATAGGTAGAGCTTTTTCAAGAACAGATTTCTCATAACTCGCTCCACCTGACAGAATCCTGTGTGGAAAGCTACTGGATTGTCTGTGAAGGCTTTAATGAACCCCTGCTTGTTCTTCTGCCGGTATAAACGCAGTATAAAAGCTTCCTGGCAAGACTGAATGATCTTATGAGCTTTATACACAAGAATACCTGAATGGGACACAAGATTGACAATCCATATCTGTAGTATCAATTTACTTTGAGTGATCACAATACTTATTTTATGTCAATGTTTTCAGGGTTTTGTAAAGCTGTTTATTAGCTTTTAATACATTTTTCAATGTTTGAATATGATCAGAAACTCAGATTGGTGAATCAGTCAAGTTACATATAACAGTGAAAACATCCACAACCAACTCACTTACTATATGTTATTATACGAATCTCCAATAATTATTTGGTGCAGTAGGGAACCTTCCCTGTAGAGAGTGTACTGAGAGAGATGGTGAACATGACATCAACCCCACAAAGCTTATGCAGAGTTTAGTAGAATTTCTCACAAAATAAAATATATAGGTTTATATACATTGTATTTAGGTAATATTTTGTATTTTGCTGTGCATAACCCCACAATTTGATTTAAAAGCACAGGTATCCTTTAAGGGCTCATGTACACGGGGTGTCTGAACGATGGAAACTGACTGCTGGAAAACAGGTTAAAAAAAGTCAGTTTAGCTGCGTTTGCATACCGCTTTTATGTTCATTTCCGTTTAGAAGCGTTTTTAAAAGATAACCTCAGGAGACCTTCCCAAATGCCCAGAATGCACTGAAAAGTAATAAAAATAACTATTTCAGACATTTTGAGAGGAATAGAGAGAGCAGAAGCAGAGAGAGCAGTATGTGTTGAGATGATCTTTCTTTTCTGGTTGTATTCACTTCAGATTCCATCATGAGCATAATGCGGCACGTTCTTCCATTTTTTCCTTCAAGCAAAACCTGGAACTGACTGCGCTGGTGTACTAGGTCCATTTGAATACATGGAAAATGCTTTGCATGCATTTCTGATGATGAAAAAAGGCAGCATTTGGATATGGAACAGTTAAAAAAACGCTTCTAAACGCAAACGCTTATAAATGCGGTTAGCCACATTTACAAGCGTTTGGGGTTTGAAACGCTGATAAAATCTACTCCTGAATGCAAGTTTGGTGCACTCAAAAAAACGACTGTAAACTCAACTGCCTGTAAACGACTGTAAACGACATAGTGTACATGGACACATAGGAAAACATAAGGGAGAGTTCAGGGGCTGCTGAAAAAAACGCAGAAAAGCTCCTGAACGTGAGTTTATCAGCTGCAGTGTACATGAGCCCTTAATGTTCCACTACGGACTTGGGCGCAAGGGCATTCATTGTTCTGCATCTGTGAAGCACTGGGATCTAAAACACATTTTTGTAACTTTGAAATGGATGATATGGATCAGTGTTCAGGTGAATTTATTGCCAAGTTTACTTTGGTAAATCCAGATGGTGGAATTTAATAAAGCCTTAATGACACTTTTCTGATAGTAGATTATATTATCTGCACCTAATTCAGACAAGCATTTGCACCAGTTTTGGTAACATTACTGACGCAGGAAACAAAATTCAGGTATGATAACAAAAAGCAAAAAGGGTGCACCAGCTTAGTGTATTACCAATGGCACCATTTATTATATTAAATGCGGTAAACAATTATACTCACAAACACTGATGAGCCTTAGGCTCATAGCATAAAACAGAAAGAAATTTCAATCATAGCTTCAGCCTGTAGCCATGGATAGGCACAGATGACACCCAATGATATGTACCGGACTCTGACACATTTCGAGGGTATACCATTTTCCTCAGCAAAAGCTTATAAATGGTGCCAATGGCAATGCACTAGTCTGCTGTGCCCTTCTTGCTATTTGTTTTAAGTGTTTTGGATTCCCCTATAAGAAGAGGACTGCAAGGCCTAGGGAGCATCTGGTGATCTGTGGAGAACCCAATCTGATTGGAGTGCCATCAGTGGGAACTATATATTTTCACTTCTATCCACCACATCTGAACACAGAAGGTAGTTCTTCCTACTGCCACTTTCAGAATCTGTCAATATGGCAGAAAAGATTCTCAAAAAATGACCACCAGTTCACAGGTTAGGAAACTGGCAGTAATTAAGCTGTATTAAACAAAAGAAACAAAAAAAGATTTATTAAATTGCAGCTCACCAATTCATAGATGTGATGGATCTATTAGTTTTCTTTTTTGGGGCTTTTTTCCTTTATATTCACCTGGGGATCTGGTCAGTGTGTTATTTTTCAACCTATTTTACCATTAATATGACAGTTTCCCATACAGTTCTCTAACCCCATCTCCATTCAGCAGTTGGTTGGTAGATTCCCCAGCCAAAAGTTAAACGCTAAAGAAAGGGGCGGGGGATAGTGGTGAAGAAACTATTCAAATATGGCAATGCCCATATTTGACAGGTACAACGGTCGCAAGCACCGACAATTTTGGTGCAGCCATCTACAGAGTTCTAAAGGGTATCCAAGACACCGTAATGAATTCCCCCCCAGAATTTTCCTTTTTACATCTGTGTACGCTAATCCTAAAGCAGTAAGGGAATGAAAGCGGAGGCAATCAAATTCCAGTTGCGTCCCATAGACTTAATATGCAAAGTCACGTCACATAGACTTAAAAAGCAAAGTCATGTCTCATAGACTTTAATACAAAGTCACGTCCCATAAACTGCAATGAAAAAGCGCCTCTAGTGACTTCAATGCAAAAGCGAGTCCCATACACTTCAGTGCAAAATCACGTCCCATTGACTTCAGTGCAACAACGCCCTTTAGTAACTTCAATGCAAAACCGCAAGCCACATTTAAATACATTTTTTTAATTACATTCATTAAATCCTGTTGGTTTCGGTTTTCGGACAAGTGTATCATGAATTTTTGGTTTCAGCACCAGAATTTTCATTTCGGTGCACCACTATTTCTAATGCAAGAATCAAACTACAGACTACAAATACATGACTGTTTTTTTATGCAGAATACTTCAGATATTACACATGAAGGACATGTGGCTCAATTATACAAACTGCATAGAAGAAAGTAGTGAGTCATCATCCATAGCAACAAGTACTTGCTTTCATTTCCTAGAAACTCGATTGTTATAAAAACAGTCTCAGATCAAGCACAGCAACAAACCTGAATATCATATGATGCAAACTACAGAAAACTGACATCTAGCAGTGACAACACAAATAGCTTCAAGATGTACTCTGCCTTCTTGAAAAAAGAAAGCATTTTTTCCTTGCCAGTCGATTTTTAGGACTTGTGGTCCCTTCAAAATGTTATTCTGTTTTCCAGGGAAAACACAAAAACAAAACAGAATCCTGTGCCTCTTCTTTTCATTTAGGCTGTATTTACATGGTTCCATGTCCATGCACCTCACACGGTAACATACATGTAGGTGTGCATGGGCCCCCATTGAATTTCTCTTTGTCATTCCCACTACACTGCAGCACATTGTTGTGAACCAGCCACACAGTAAAGAATGGGATTACCAGTTACATGTATTTCATGCAGCAAAACGGAGTGTAAACAGACACCATGTCATCAGATCCTACCCTACAAACCAAATCAATGTAAGCAAGCTACTAACTACAAGTGTTCTCACCAGAGTGTTTCAAAAAAATAACAAAAAGAGCTGCTGTCTTTAATATGTGTTATCACATCACAAACAAAAAAAGTATTAAAAACTATGGTGAAGCACTCTACTTAATCAACAAAAAACAATGCATTGGGCACACGTTTTTGCATAAAATGTGACTTCAATAAATCAATATGTTTTTTTTTAAATAACTCTGCCCACTATCCTGAAATAAGGAATAATCACCTTATTTTTGGGATATGTGAAGCAATAAGACTGTTGAGACCATCTGTCATAGAAAAAAAGCTCTACTGAGCTGAAGACATCTACAGCAATCCAACCTGTCAAGCAGAAATCCTTCCTGTCATCCAGGCCTGCTGAAGATATCGGATGGTAATCACGTTCTCTAAATGGTAATCATGTTCTCTATAGAAGCATTGAAAGAAAATGAAAAAATGGCATCTAGTGATGCAAACTCGTATCTGCCCTTTAGCTACTGCACAAGAGTTACGTATATTGGAATCATAGCCTAGACCACAGCTATGCTCAACTCTGAGTGCCTAGGCTGTAAGTTAACAGGGAAGAGTTCCAATCCATTCTTGAAGATACCAACCCTACAGACATGACATGGTGATGCTAGAGGATTAATATAATAACAATAGTCACAATTAGAGATGAGCGAAGTATTCAAAAATTCGATTCGACTGATTCGGCGAATTCGTAGAAAAATTTTGATTCGAGTCGAATATATTCGCTGTGAATTTAACTTAAAAAAGGGTGTTTCTAGGCTTCAGAGAGACTTAATATTAGTGCTGAACACTGTACCTTTAATTTAAATGCCCTTGGAGTCTGCTGGGGAAGAGAAATAATACTGTCAGGCAGTATGACATGCAGATGAGTGCCGTCGATCTTAGAATCACCGCACACTTCACTCATTTGGCCAGTCACGGGGCCAAAACCAGAGTGTGGAGCCACAGTGTGGCGGTGGAGGCAGCAGCAATGGGAGGCCATACAGCACCCTATGACAAAAATGGAAACCACCAGCAGTGTGAGGAGACCTGAAAGTGGCACATGGCAGAGTGTGGCGATAGAGACAGCAGCAATGGGAGGCCGTACAGGGACCCATGACACACTCTGGACCTGGCAGCAGCATGAGGAGGCGGTACAGGGGCCCATGGCAGATTACGGGCCTGGCAGCAGCATGAGGAGTCGGTACGGGGGCCCATGGCAGATTACAGGCCTGGCAGCAGCAATGGGAGGCCGTACAGGGACCCATGACACAATCTGGACGTGGCAGCAGCATGGGGAGGCGGTACAGGGGCCCATGACAGATTACGGGCCTGGCAGCAGCATTTGGAGTCGGTACGGGGGCCCATGACACACTCTGGACCTGGCAGCAGCATGAGGAGGCGGTACAGGGGCGCATGACAGATTACGAGCCTGGCAGCAGCAACTTGGACAGGAGGACGTTCAGTTTCTGCACCGTCTGGTGCGTGCTCGCAAACTGTTGTCTCTTGGAAACGGATTCCAAGAAAGACTGCTGACGGAATCCGTGAAGAGGAGTAGCAGGAGAAGGAGCATCTGAACGAGCGGAATATGCCAACAAGCGACAACAGGGGCCCATGGCAGATTAGGGGCCTGGCAGCAGCTATGGGAGGCCCGTAATCTGCCAGCACCCTATGACAAAAAATGGAACCCACCAGCAGTGTGAGGAGACCTGAAAGTGGCACATGGCAGAGTGTGGCGATGGAGACAGCAGCAATGGGAGGCCGTACAGGGACCCATGACACACTCTGGACCTGGCAGCAGCATGAGGAGGCGGTATATAGGGGCCTATGGCAGATTAGGGGCCTGGCAGCAGCTATGGGAGGCCCGTAATCTGCCAGCACCCTATGTCAAAAAATTCTACACACCAGCAGTGTGTGAGACCTGAAAGTGGCACATGGCAGAGTGTGGCGATGGAGACAGCAGCAATGGGAGGCCGTACAGGGACCCATGAGAGACTCTGGACTTGGCAGCAGCATGAGGAGGCGGTATAGGGGCCCATGGCAGATTAGGGGCCTGGCAGCAGCTATGGGAGGCCCATAATCTGCCAGCACCCTATGACAAAAAATGGAACACACCAGCAGTGTGAGGAGACCTGAAAGTGGCACATGTTTGGGGCATGATTCATGGCGGATTTAGTCAGTTGTGTCAGGAACTGGTGGTTTGAAATCCAGACTAATCCACGCCTGATTCATTTTCACAAACGTCAGTCTCTCCACACTTTGGGTGGACAGTCGTGTCCTCCGCGGAGTTGCAATACCTCCTGCCGCACTAAACACGCTCTCCGATGCCACGCTACTGGCCGGGCATGACAGCCTTTCAAGGGCAAATTCAGCTAGTTGGGGCCAAAGGTCAAGTTTCGTTGCTCAGTAGTCAAGGGGATTGTCTACCTCGGTTGGCAGGGTGCTGTCCAAGTAGGCCTAAGCCTGTTGTTTGAGGTCCTGCTCCAGGTCCACCTGATGCTGCTGCTGCTGCTGCGGCTGGTTAGTAGTTTCCTCACTGCGCTGGTGAAGGAAGCTACTCATCATCGACTGCAGACTGAGGCAGCCGCTGCTGGTGGAGCTGCCACTGCTCCTACCACCCCACCCCTCCCCTGCTGCCATGGCAGCGGAACGCGAGCGCGCAGGGCCCACAGTGTCTGAGGATGGACGTTGGCGCAGACAGGCAGAGACCAGCTGACTACATAGGTGGTTTTTATAGTACGTTATTTTGGCCTCCCTCTCAGCAGGTGTGAAAAAGGCCACCATTTTTGAACGGTAGCGAGGGTCCAACAAGGTGGACAGCCAAAAGTCATCCCTCTGTCTGATGGTTATTATTCGGCTGTCGCTACGCAAGCAAGCGAGCATGCTATGGGCCATTTGTGCCAAGGAATGCGAGGGACTCCCTGCCTCCATCTCCACAGCATACTGCCACGGTGCGTCTGGGTCCTCTGTCTCCTCTTCCTCCTCCTCTACCAGATGCTCCTGCTCCTCCACTCCTGTCCGCTGAGTGGAAAAACCACCCATTTAACTCAATAATTCCTGAGCACCAATGTCCTAATCTACCTCCTCCTCTTCTTCCTGTCCTGCCCCCACAGAGGTCATGTGGCGTTGAGATCTGTGCGCCACGTCTACCGCACCCTGACCAGCCATTGTTAACAGCATTTGTTCCAGGACGTGCAACAGAGGAATGACGTCGTTCATCCCATAGTCCTGCCGACTCACGAATAGCGTGGCCTCCTCAAAGGACCTGAGCAAGCGCAGGTGTCACGCATGAGCTGCCAATGGCTGACATCTAAGTTACACAGGGAGTACCTTTATCCGCTTTTAACATCAGGAAATCGGTGATGGCCTTTCGCTGTTCGTAAAGGCGGTCTAACATATGTAGGGTTGAATTCCACCTTGTTGCAACGTCACAGCATGAGGAGTCGGTACGGGGGCCCATGGCAGATTACGTGCCTGGCAGCAGCAATGGGAGGCCCGTAATCTGCCAGCACCCTATGTCAAAAAATTCAACACACCAGCAGTGTGAGGAGACCTGAAAGTGGCACATGGCAGAGTGTGGCTATGGAGACAGCAGCAATAGGAGGCCGTACAGGGACCCATGACACACTCTGGACTTGGCAGCAGCATGAGGAGGCGGTATAGGGGCCCATGGCAGATTAGGGGCCTGGCAGCAGCAATGGGAGGCCCGTAATCTGCCAGCACCCTATGTCAAAAAATTCTACACACCAGCAGTGTGAGGAGACCTGAAAGTGGCACATGGCAGAGTGTGGCGATGGAGACAGCAGCAATGGGAGGCCGTACAGGGACCCATGACAGACTCTGGACCTGGCAGCAGCATGAGGAGGCGGTATATAGGGGCCTATGGCAGATTAGGGGCCTGGCAGCAGCTATGGGAGGCCCATAATCTGCCAGCACCCTATGTCAAAAAATTCTACACACCAGCAGTGTGTGAGGAGACCTGAAAGTGGCACATGGCAGAGTGTGGCGATGGAGACAGCAGCAATGGGAGGCCGTACAGGGACCCATGAGAGACTCTGGACCTGGCAGCAGCATGAGGAAGCGGTATATAGGGGCCTATGGCAGATTAGGGGCCTGGCAGCAGCTATGGGAGGCCCATAATCTGCCAGCACCCTATGTCAAAAAATTCAACACACCAGCAGTGTGAGGAGACCTGAAAGTGGCACATGGCATGAGACACTGTGGACCTGGCAGCAGCATGAGGAGGCGGTATATAGGGGCCCATGGCAGATTAGGGGCCTGGCAGCAGCTATGGGAGGCCCATAATCTGCCAGCACCCTATGTCAAAAAATTCTACACACCAGCAGTGTGTGAGGAGACCTGAAAGTGGCACATGGCAGAGTGTGGCGATGGAGACAGCAGCAATGGGAGGCCGTACAGGGACCCATGAGAGACTCTGGACCTGGCAGCAGCATGAGGAAGCGGTATATAGGGGCCTATGGCAGATTAGGGGCCTGGCAGCAGCTATAGGAGGCCCATAATCTGCCAGCACCCTATGTCAAAAAATTCTACACACCAGCAGTGTGTGAGGAGACCTGAAAGTGGCACATGGCAGAGTGTGGCGATGGAGACAGCAGCAATGGGAGGCCGTACAGGGACCCATGAGAGACTCTGGACCTGGCAGCAGCATGAGGAAGCGGTATATAGGGGCCTATGGCAGATTAGGGGCCTGGCAGCAGCTATGGGAGGCCCATAATCTGCCAGCACCCTATGTCAAAAAATTCAACACACCAGCAGTGTGAGGAGACCTGAAAGTGGCACATGGCATGAGACACTGTGGACCTGGCAGCAGCATGAGGAGGCGGTATATAGGGGCCCATGGCAGATTAGGGGCCTGGCAGCAGCTATGGGAGGCCCATAATCTGCCAGCACCCTATGTCAAAAAATTCTACACACCAGCAGTGTGTGAGGAGACCTGAAAGTGGCACATGGCAGAGTGTGGCGATGGAGACAGCAGCAATGGGAGGCCGTACAGGGACCCATGAGAGACTCTGGACCTGGCAGCAGCATGAGGAAGCGGTATATAGGGGCCTATGGCAGATTAGGGGCCTGGCAGCAGCAATGGGAGGCCCGTAATCTGCCAACACCCTATGTCAAAAAATTCTACACACCAGCAGTGTGTGAGGAGACCTGAAAGTGGCACATGGCAGAGTGTGGCTATGGAGACAGCAGCAATAGGAGGCCGTACAGGGACCCATGACACACTCTGGACTTGGCAGCAGCATGAGGAGGCGGTATATAGGGGCCCATGGCAGATTAGGGGCCTGGCAGCAGCAATGGGAGGCCCGTAATCTGCCAGCACCCTATGTCAAAAAATTCTACACACCAGCAGTGTGAGGAGACCTGAAAGTGGCACATGGCAGAGTGTGGCGATGGAGACAGCAGCAATGGGAGGCCGTACAGGGACCCATGACAGACTCTGGACCTGGCAGCAGCATGAGGAGGCGGTATATAGGGGCCTATGGCAGATTAGGGGCCTGGCAGCAGCTATGGGAGGCCCATAATCTGCCAGCACCCTATGTCAAAAAATTCTACACACCAGCAGTGTGTGAGGAGACCTGAAAGTGGCACATGGCAGAGTGTGGCGATGGAGACAGCAGCAATGGGAGGCCGTACAGGGACCCATGAGAGACTCTGGACCTGGCAGCAGCATGAGGAAGCGGTATATAGGGGCCTATGGCAGATTAGGGGCCTGGCAGCAGCTATGGGAGGCCCGTAATCTGCCAGCACCCTATGTCAAAAAATTCAACACACCAGCAGTGTGTGAGGAGACCTGAAAGTGGCACATGGCAGAGTGTGGCGATGGAGACAGCAGCAATGGGAGGCCGTACAGGGACCCATGACAGACTCTGGACCTGGCAGCAGCATGAGGAAGCGGTATATAGGGGCCTATGGCAGATTAGGGGCCTGGCAGCAGCTATAGGAGGCCCATAATCTGCCAGCACCCTATGTCAAAAAATTCTACACACCAGCAGTGTGTGAGGAGACCTGAAAGTGGCACATGGCAGAGTGTGGCGATGGAGACAGCAGCAATGGGAGGCCGTACAGGGACCCATGAGAGACTCTGGACCTGGCAGCAGCATGAGGAAGCGGTATATAGGGGCCTATGGCAGATTAGGGGCCTGGCAGCAGCTATAGGAGGCCCATAATCTGCCAGCTCCCTATGTCAAAAAATTCTACACACCAGCAGTGTGTGAGGAGACCTGAAAGTGGCACATGGCAGAGTGTGGCGATGGAGACAGCAGCAATGGGAGGCCGTACAGGGACCCATGACAGACTCTGGACCTGGCAGCAGCATGAGGAAGCGGTATATAGGGGCCTATGGCAGATTAGGGGCCTGGCAGCAGCTATGGGAGGCCCATAATCTGCCAGCACCCTATGTCAAAAAATTCAACACACCAGCAGTGTGAGGAGACCTGAAAGTGGCACATGGCATGAGACACTGTGGACCTGGCAGCAGCATGAGGAGGCGGTATATAGGGGCCCATGGCAGATTAGGGGCCTGGCAGCAGCTATGGGAGGCCCATAATCTGCCAGCACCCTATGTCAAAAAATTCTACACACCAGCAGTGTGTGAGGAGACCTGAAAGTGGCACATGGCAGAGTGTGGCGATGGAGACAGCAGCAATGGGAGGCCGTACAGGGACCCATGAGAGACTCTGGACCTGGCAGCAGCATGAGGAAGCGGTATATAGGGGCCTATGGCAGATTAGGGGCCTGGCAGCAGCAATGGGAGGCCCGTAATCTGCCAACACCCTATGTCAAAAAATTCTACACACCAGCAGTGTGTGAGGAGACCTGAAAGTGGCACATGGCAGAGTGTGGCTATGGAGACAGCAGCAATAGGAGGCCGTACAGGGACCCATGACACACTCTGGACTTGGCAGCAGCATGAGGAGGCGGTATAGGGGCCCATGGCAGATTAGGGGCCTGGCAGCAGCAATGGGAGGCCCGTAATCTGCCAGCACCCTATGTCAAAAAATTCTACACACCAGCAGTGTGAGGAGACCTGAAAGTGGCACATGGCAGAGTGTGGCGATGGAGACAGCAGCAATGGGAGGCCGTACAGGGACCCATGACAGACTCTGGACCTGGCAGCAGCATGAGGAGGCGGTATATAGGGGCCTATGGCAGATTAGGGGCCTGGCAGCAGCTATGGGAGGCCCATAATCTGCCAGCACCCTATGTCAAAAAATTCTACACACCAGCAGTGTGTGAGGAGACCTGAAAGTGGCACATGGCAGAGTGTGGCGATGGAGACAGCAGCATTGGGAGGCCGTACAGGGACCCATGAGAGACTCTGGACCTGGCAGCAGCATGAGGAAGCGGTATATAGGGGCCTATGGCAGATTAGGGGCCTGGCAGCAGCTATGGGAGGCCCGTAATCTGCCAGCACCCTATGTCAAAAAATTCAACACACCAGCAGTGTGTGAGGAGACCTGAAAGTGGCACATGGCAGAGTGTGGCGATGGAGACAGCAGCAATGGGAGGCCGTACAGGGACCCATGACAGACTCTGGACCTGGCAGCAGCATGAGGAAGCGGTATATAGGGGCCTATGGCAGATTAGGGGCCTGGCAGCAGCTATAGGAGGCCCATAATCTGCCAGCACCCTATGTCAAAAAATTCTACACACCAGCAGTGTGTGAGGAGACCTGAAAGTGGCACATGGCAGAGTGTGGCGATGGAGACAGCAGCAATGGGAGGCCGTACAGGGACCCATGAGAGACTCTGGACCTGGCAGCAGCATGAGGAAGCGGTATATAGGGGCCTATGGCAGATTAGGGGCCTGGCAGCAGCTATGGGAGGCCCATAATCTGCCAGCACCCTATGTCAAAAAATTCAACACACCAGCAGTGTGAGGAGACCTGAAAGTGGCACATGGCATGAGACACTGTGGACCTGGCAGCAGCATGAGGAGGCGGTATATAGGGGCCCATGGCAGATTAGGGGCCTGGCAGCAGCTATAGGAGGCCCATAATCTGCCAGCACCCTATGTCAAAAAATTCTACACACCAGCAGTGTGTGAGGAGACCTGAAAGTGGCACATGGCAGAGTGTGGCGATGGAGACAGCAGCAATGGGAGGCCGTACAGGGACCCATGAGAGACTCTGGACCTGGCAGCAGCATGAGGAAGCGGTATATAGGGGCCTATGGCAGATTAGGGGCCTGGCAGCAGCAATGGGAGGCCCGTAATCTGCCAGCACCCTATGTCAAAAAATTCTACACACCAGCAGTGTGTGAGGAGACCTGAAAGTGGCACATGGCAGAGTGTGGCTATGGAGACAGCAGCAATGGGAGGCCGTACAGGGACCCATGACAGACTCTGGACCTGGCAGCAGCATGAGGAAGCGGTATATAGGGGCCTATGGCAGATTAGGGGCCTGGCAGCAGCTATAGGAGGCCCATAATCTGCCAGCACCCTATGTCAAAAAATTCAACACACCAGCAGTGTGAGGAGACCTGAAAGTGGCACATGGCAGAGTGTGGCTATGGAGACAGCAGCAATAGGAGGCCGTACAGGGACCCATGACACACTCTGGACTTGGCAGCAGCATGAGGAGGCGGTATAGGGGCCCATGGCAGATTAGGGGTCTGGCAGCAGCAATGGGAGGCCCGTAATCTGCCAGCACCCTATGTCAAAAAATTCTACACACCAGCAGTGTGAGGAGACCTGAAAGTGGCACATGGCAGAGTGTGGCGATGGAGACAGCAGCAATGGGAGGCCGTACAGGGACCCATGAGAGACTCTGGACCTGGCAGCAGCATGAGGAAGCGGTATATAGGGGCCTATGGCAGATTAGGGGCCTGGCAGCAGCTATAGGAGGCCCATAATCTGCCAGCACCCTATGTCAAAAAATTCTACACACCAGCAGTGTGTGAGGAGACCTGAAAGTGGCACATGGCAGAGTGTGGCGATGGAGACAGCAGCAATGGGAGGCCGTACAGGGACCCATGACAGACTCTGGACCTGGCAGCAGCATGAGGAAGCGGTATATAGGGGCCTATGGCAGATTAGGGGCCTGGCAGCAGCTATAGGAGGCCCGTAATCTGCCAGCACCCTATGTCAAAAAATTCAACACACCAGCAGTGTGAGGAGACCTGAAAGTGGCACATGGCATGAGACACTGTGGACCTGGCAGCAGCATGAGGAGGCGGTATATAGGGGCCCATGGCAGATTAGGGGCCTGGCAGCAGCTATGGGAGGCCCATAATCTGCCAGCACCCTATGTCAAAAAATTCTACACACCAGCAGTGTGTGAGGAGACCTGAAAGTGGCACATGGCAGAGTGTGGCGATGGAGACAGCAGCAATGGGAGGCCGTACAGGGACCCATGACAGACTCTGGACCTGGCAGCAGCATGAGGAAGCGGTATATAGGGGCCTATGGCAGATTAGGGGCCTGGCAGCAGCTATGGGAGGCCCATAATCTGCCAGCACCCTATGTCAAAAAATTCAACACACCAGCAGTGTGAGGAGACCTGAAAGTGGCACATGGCATGAGACACTGTGGACCTGGCAGCAGCATGAGGAGGCGGTATATAGGGGCCCATGGCAGATTAGGGGCCTGGCAGCAGCTATGGGAGGCCCATAATCTGCCAGCACCCTATGTCAAAAAATTCTACACACCAGCAGTGTGTGAGGAGACCTGAAAGTGGCACATGGCAGAGTGTGGCGATGGAGACAGCAGCAATGGGAGGCCGTACAGGGACCCATGAGAGACTCTGGACCTGGCAGCAGCATGAGGAAGCGGTATATAGGGGCCTATGGCAGATTAGGGGCCTGGCAGCAGCAATGGGAGGCCCGTAATCTGCCAACACCCTATGTCAAAAAATTCTACACACCAGCAGTGTGTGAGGAGACCTGAAAGTGGCACATGGCAGAGTGTGGCTATGGAGACAGCAGCAATGGGAGGCCGTACAGGGACCCATGACAGACTCTGGACCTGGCAGCAGCATGAGGAAGCGGTATATAGGGGCCTATGGCAGATTAGGGGCCTGGCAGCAGCTATAGGAGGCCCATAATCTGCCAGCACCCTATGTCAAAAAATTCAACACACCAGCAGTGTGAGGAGACCTGAAAGTGGCACATGGCAGAGTGTGGCTATGGAGACAGCAGCAATAGGAGGCCGTACAGGGACCCATGACACACTCTGGACTTGGCAGCAGCATGAGGAGGCGGTATAGGGGCCCATGGCAGATTAGGGGCCTGGCAGCAGCAATGGGAGGCCCGTAATCTGCCAGCACCCTATGTCAAAAAATTCTACACACCAGCAGTGTGAGGAGACCTGAAAGTGGCACATGGCAGAGTGTGGCGATGGAGACAGCAGCAATGGGAGGCCGTACAGGGACCCATGAGAGACTCTGGACCTGGCAGCAGCATGAGGAAGCGGTATATAGGGGCCTATGGCAGATTAGGGGCCTGGCAGCAGCTATAGGAGGCCCATAATCTGCCAGCACCCTATGTCAAAAAATTCTACACACCAGCAGTGTGTGAGGAGACCTGAAAGTGGCACATGGCAGAGTGTGGCGATGGAGACAGCAGCAATGGGAGGCCGTACAGGGACCCATGACAGACTCTGGACCTGGCAGCAGCATGAGGAAGCGGTATATAGGGGCCTATGGCAGATTAGGGGCCTGGCAGCAGCTATAGGAGGCCCGTAATCTGCCAGCACCCTATGTCAAAAAATTCAACACACCAGCAGTGTGAGGAGACCTGAAAGTGGCACATGGCATGAGACACTGTGGACCTGGCAGCAGCATGAGGAGGCGGTATATAGGGGCCCATGGCAGATTAGGGGCCTGGCAGCAGCTATGGGAGGCCCATAATCTGCCAGCACCCTATGTCAAAAAATTCTACACACCAGCAGTGTGTGAGGAGACCTGAAAGTGGCACATGGCAGAGTGTGGCGATGGAGACAGCAGCAATGGGAGGCCGTACAGGGACCCATGACAGACTCTGGACCTGGCAGCAGCATGAGGAAGCGGTATATAGGGGCCTATGGCAGATTAGGGGCCTGGCAGCAGCTATGGGAGGCCCATAATCTGCCAGCACCCTATGTCAAAAAATTCAACACACCAGCAGTGTGAGGAGACCTGAAAGTGGCACATGGCATGAGACACTGTGGACCTGGCAGCAGCATGAGGAGGCGGTATATAGGGGCCCATGGCAGATTAGGGGCCTGGCAGCAGCTATGGGAGGCCCATAATCTGCCAGCACCCTATGTCAAAAAATTCTACACACCAGCAGTGTGTGAGGAGACCTGAAAGTGGCACATGGCAGAGTGTGGCGATGGAGACAGCAGCAATGGGAGGCCGTACAGGGACCCATGAGAGACTCTGGACCTGGCAGCAGCATGAGGAAGCGGTATATAGGGGCCTATGGCAGATTAGGGGCCTGGCAGCAGCAATGGGAGGCCCGTAATCTGCCAACACCCTATGTCAAAAAATTCTACACACCAGCAGTGTGTGAGGAGACCTGAAAGTGGCACATGGCAGAGTGTGGCTATGGAGACAGCAGCAATGGGAGGCCGTACAGGGACTCATGACAGACTCTGGACCTGGCAGCAGCATGAGGAAGCGGTATATAGGGGCCTATGGCAGATTAGGGGCCTGGCAGCAGCTATAGGAGGCCCATAATCTGCCAGCACCCTATGTCAAAAAATTCAACACACCAGCAGTGTGAGGAGACCTGAAAGTGGCACATGGCAGAGTGTGGCTATGGAGACAGCAGCAATAGGAGGCCGTACAGGGACCCATGACACACTCTGGACTTGGCAGCAGCATGAGGAGGCGGTATAGGGGCCCATGGCAGATTAGGGGCCTGGCAGCAGCAATGGGAGGCCCGTAATCTGCCAGCACCCTATGTCAAAAAATTCTACACACCAGCAGTGTGAGGAGACCTGAAAGTGGCACATGGCAGAGTGTGGCGATGGAGACAGCAGCAATGGGAGGCCGTACAGGGACCCATGAGAGACTCTGGACCTGGCAGCAGCATGAGGAAGCGGTATATAGGGGCCTATGGCAGATTAGGGGCCTGGCAGCAGCTATAGGAGGCCCATAATCTGCCAGCACCCTATGTCAAAAAATTCTACACACCAGCAGTGTGTGAGGAGACCTCAAAGTGGCACATGTTTGAGGCATGATTCATGGCGGATTTAGTCAGTTGTGTCAGGAACTGGTGGTTTGAAATCCAGACTAATCCACGCCTGATTCATTTTCACAAACGTGGGTCTCTCCACACTTTGGGTGGACAGTCGTGTCCTCCGCGGAGTTACAATACCTCCTGCCGCACTAAACACGCGCTCCGATGCCACGCTACTGGCTGGGCATGACAGCCTTTCAAGGGCAAATTCAGCTAGTTGGGGCCAAAGGTCAAGTTTCGTTGCCCAGTAGTCAAGGGGATTGTCTACCTCGGTTGGCAGGGTGCTGTCCAAGTAGGCCCAAGCCTGTTGTTTGAGGTCCTGCTCCAGGTCCACCTGATGCTGCTGCTGCGGCTGGTTGGTAGTTTCCTCACTGCGCTGGTGAAGAAAGCTACTCATCATCGACTGCAGACTGAGGCAGCTGCTGCTGGTGGAGCTGCCACTGCTCCTACCACCCCACCCCTCCCCTGCTGCCATGGCAGCGGAACGCGAGCGCACAGGGCCCACAGTGTCTGAGGATGGACGTTGGCGCACAAAGGCAGAGACCAACTGACTACATAGGTGGTTTTTATAGTACGTTATTTTGGCCTCCCTCTCAGCAGGTGTGAAAAAGGCCACCATTTTGGAACGGTAGCGAGGGTCCAACAAGGTGGACAGCCAAAAGTCATCCCTCTGTCTGATGGTTATTATTCGGCTGTCGCTACGCAAGCAACCGAGCATGCTATGGGCCATTTGTGCCAAGGAATGCGAGGGACTCCCTGCCTCCATCTCCACAGCATACTGCCACGGTGCGTCTGGGTCCTCTGTCTCCTCCTCCTCCTCCTCTACCAGATGCTCCTGCTCCTCCACTCCTGTCCGCTGAGTGGAAAAACCACCCATTTAACTCAATAATTCCTGAGCACAAATGTCCTCCTCTACCTCCTCCTCTTCTTCCTGTCCTGCCCCCACAGGGGTCATGTGGCGTTGAGATCTGTGCGCCACGTCTACCGCACCCTGACCAGCCATTGTTAACAGCATTTGTTCAAGGACGTGCAACAGAGGAATGACGTCGTTCATCCCATAGTCCTGCCGACTCACGAATAGCGTGGCCTCCTCAAAGGGCCTGAGCAAGCGGCAGGTGTCACGCATGAGCTGCCAATGGCTGACATCTAAGTTACACAGGGGAGTACCTTTATCCGCTTGTAACATCAGGAAATCGGTGATGGCCTTTCGCTGTTCGTAAAGGCGGTCTAACATGTGTAGGGTTGAATTCCACCTTGTTGCAACGTCGCAGATCAGGCGATGCTGTGGAATTCCGTTCTGCCGCTGCAGCTCAAGGAGGGTGTGCTTTGCGGTGTAGGAATGGCTGAAATGCATGCAAAGTTTACGTGACATTTTAAGGATGTCTTGCAGTGGGATGGTGGATTTTAAGAACCGCTTGACAACCAGATTGAACACGTGAGCCATGCATGGCGCATGGCACAACCTTCCTTGACGCAGAGCAGACACCATGTTCTTTCCGTTGTCGGTCAACATGGTTCCGATTTTCAGTTTGCGCGGAGACAGCCATCTGTCGATTTCTCTGTTCATTACACTCAGAAGTTCCTCCCCTGTGTGACTACGTTCGCCAAGGCATACCAGGTGCAGAACAGCGTGACACCGTTGCGCCCTGCACATGTGATATGCCGGTCGGGTAATGGGACTTGGCACGGGGGTGGCGGCTGAGGACACGGCGGAAGAAGAGGTGGTAGAGGCGGACATCTTTGCCGGACCAAGGACGTGCAAACGTGGAGGCAAAAGCGGCGTGACCTGTCCAAGTTGCTGGTGCGGCTGTGACGGCACCACGTTCACCCAGTGGGCCGTAAATGACATGTACTGTCCCTGACCATAGTTACAGCTCCACACGTCGGCGCTGCCGTGCACTTTGGCAGAGACCGACATGCTCAAAGACTGGCCCACCATGTCTTCTACATGTGAATGCAGGGCTGGCACTGCCTTTTTGGCGAAGAAATGACGGCTTGGCACTCTCCACCGCGGCGCGGCACAAGCCATCATTTCTCGGAAAGGTGCTGAGTCCACCACTTGGAAAGGGAGGGACTGCAGCACCAGCAACTTGGACAGGAGGACGTTCAGCTTTTGCACCGTCGGGTGCGTGCTCGCAAACTGTTGTCTCTTGGAAACGGATTCCAAGAAAGACTGCTGACGGAATCCGTGAAGAGGAGTAGCAGGAGAAGGAGCATCTGAACGAGCGGAAGATGCCAACGAGCGACAACTCCCCTCAGCAGAGGTGTTGGAGCCTTGACTGGCTGATGGAGGGCGATTGACGTCGGGTGACGGAGCAAGTAACGGAGCGGGTGATGGAGCGGGGGCTGGGGCGGGCAGAACCGCCGTATCTTTATCACGGTTTTCCCAGGCCACCAAATGGCGACGCTGCATATGCTGCCACAACGCTGTAGTCCCAACATGGGCCCCCTGGCCACGCTTGACTTTCTGGCCACATAGTCGACATACGGCTACGTTTACTTCCTCGGGCGGCTTGACGAAAAATTGCCACACCGCCGAGTAGGAAACTTTGCCCCCGATACTCCTCACTGGCTGACTGCTGCTTCCTCCGTGCACACCGGCACCACTACTGGCCGTGGTGGTAGGCTGCAGTGGAGCTGGTGCTCTACTCCGTGGACGTTTGGCTCCACTGACACTGCTGCGACCCTGCTGCTGTCTCCTGGGCAACCCACCGACTGTTTTGCTCGCTGCCAAGCTGCCACCCTCTTCTCCTGATGATGCGGAAGAAATTGCCTGATGACGACGAGGCTGCCAAGTGCGATCAACCTCCTCATCATCAAGTAGGGTCTCCGCCTCACTACTAGCCCCCTCGGCTGCGTCTGGGTCAGGAGACAGACCTGTCTCTAGACCGGCTACCGAGCCACTCTCCTCGCCACTACTTCTTCGCCTGGCTGCTGAAAAGGCGGATGTCTCCCCCCGTTCCTGACCGCCCTCTGTTAGCTCTTCCTCACTGTACAGTGGGGCTGAGCCCACAGCATGCGATACTTCGCTTGGTGAGGGAACACCAAAGGACAGGGGCAGGTAGAGGACTTGGTCCCGGGCCATGCCAACTAACGGTTGTGTCTGACGTACCCACCGACCGTTGGCTGTAGGTGTCAGAGGTGACCTGGGAAGAGGAAGACGACCGAGCCAACCAATCGACGACGGCAGGGTTGTCGGTGGAGACACGACCGCTGGATGACACCGGGAGCACTGGCCTCTGGCTGCGAATAGTGCTGCCTCGACCCCTTCCTCTGCTGCCACGTCTGCTCGCTCCTAAAACATTGCCTCCTCTGCCACTCCTCTGCATGTTGTCTGACATACTCTTTAATTAAACGATTATGTGTCCCTGAGTAACAATTCTGTGTCCCTGAGTAACAATTCTGTGTATGTGCGAGTAACAATTCTGTGGCCCTAAGTAACAGTTCTGTGGCCCTCAGTAACAATTCTGTGTCCCTGATTAACGTTTCTGTGGCCCCAAGTAACAGTTCTGTGGCCCTCAGTAACAATTCTGTGTCTGTGCGAGTAACAATTCTGTGTCTGTGCGAGTAACAATTCTGTGGCCCTAAGTAAAGTTTCTGTGGCCCTAAGTAACAATTCTCTGGCACTCAGTAACAATTCTGTCTGTCCCTGAGTAACAATTCTCTGGCACTCAGTAACAATTCTGTCTGTCCCTGAGTAAAAATTCTGTGGCCCTAAGTAAAGTTTCTGGGGCCCTGAGTAACAATTATCTGGCACTCAGTAACAATTCTGTCTGTCCCTGAGTAACAATTCTGTGGCCCTAAGTAAAGTTTCTGTGGCCCTGAGTAACAATTCTCTGGCACTCCGTAACAATTCTGTCTGTCCCTGAGTAACAATTCTCTGGCACTCAGTAAAAATTCTGTCTGTCCCTGAGTAAAAATTCTGTGGCCCTAATTAAAGTTTCTGTGGCCCTAAGTAACAATTCTCTGGCACTCAGTAACAATTCTGTCTGTCCCTGAGTAACAATTCTCTGGCACTCGGTAACAATTCTGTCTGTCCCTGAGTAACAATTCTCTGGCACTCAGTAACAATTCTGTCTGTCCCTGAGTAAAAATTCTGTGGCCCTAATTAAAGTTTCTGTGGCCCTAAGTAACAATTCTCTGGCACTCAGTAACAATTCTGTCTGTCCCTGAGTAACAATTCTCTGGCACTCCGTAACAATTCTGTCTGTCCCTGAGTAACAATTCTCTGGCACTCAGTAACAATTCTGTCTGTCCCTGAGTAAAAATTCTGTGGCCCTAATTAAAGTTTCTGTGGCCCTCAGTAACAATTCTGTGTCCCTGATTAACGTTTCTGTGGCCCCAAGTAACAGTTCTGTGGCCCTCAGTAACAATTCTGTGTCTGTGCGAGTAACAATTCTGTGTCTGTGCGAGTAACAATTCTGTGGCCCTAAGTAAAGTTTCTGTGGCCCTAAGTAACAATTCTCTGGCACTCAGTAACAATTCTGTCTGTCCCTGAGTAACAATTCTCTGGCACTCAGTAACAATTCTGTCTGTCCCTGAGTAAAAATTCTGTGGCCCTAAGTAAAGTTTCTGGGGCCCTGAGTAACAATTATCTGGCACTCAGTAACGATTCTGTCTGTCCCTGAGTAACAATTCTCTGGCACTCAGTAACAATTCTGTCTGTCCCTGAGTAAAAATTCTGTGGCCCTAAGTAAAGTTTCTGTGGCCCTGAGTAACAATTCTCTGGCACTCCGTAACAATTCTGTCTGTCCCTGAGTAACAATTCTCTGGCACTCAGTAACAATTCTGTCTGTCCCTGAGTAAAAATTCTGTGGCCCTAATTAAAGTTTCTGTGGCCCTAAGTAACAATTCTCTGGCACTCAGTAACAATTCTGTCTGTCCCTGAGTAACAATTCTCTGGCACTCGGTAACAATTCTGTCTGTCCCTGAGTAACAATTCTCTGGCACTCAGTAACAATTCTGTCTGTCCCTGAGTAACAATTCTCTGGCACTCAGTAACAATTCTGTCTGTCCCTGAGTAAAAATTCTGTGGCCCTAATTAAAGTTTCTGTGGCCCTAAGTAACAATTCTCTGGCACTCAGTAACAATTCTGTCTGTCCCTGAGTAACAATTCTCTGGCACTCCGTAACAATTCTGTCTGTCCCTGAGTAACAATTCTCTGGCACTCAGTAACAATTCTGTCTGTCCCTGAGTAAAAATTCTGTGGCCCTAATTAAAGTTTCTGTGGCCCTCAGTAACAATTTTGTGTCCCTGATTAACGTTTCTGTGGCCCCAAGTAACAGTTCTGTGGCCCTCAGTAACAATTCTGTGTCTGTGCGAGTAACAATTCTGTGTCTGTGCGAGTAACAATTCTGTGGCCCTAAGTAAAGTTTCTGTGGCCCTAAGTAACAATTCTCTGGCACTCAGTAACAATTCTGTCTGTCCCTGAGTAACAATTCTCTGGCCCTAAGTAAAGTTTCTGTGGCCCTGAGTAACAATTCTCTGGCACTCCGTAACAATTCTGTCTGTCCCTGAGTAACAATTCTCTGGCACTCAGTAACAATTCTGTCTGTCCCTGAGTAAAAATTCTGTGGCCCTAATTAAAGTTTCTGTGGCCCTAAGTAACAATTCTCTGGCACTCAGTAACAATTCTGTCTGTCCCTGAGTAACAATTCTCTGGCACTCGGTAACAATTCTGTCTGTCCCTGAGTAACAATTCTCTGGCACTCAGTAACAATTCTGTCTGTCCCTGAGTAAAAATTCTGTGGCCCTAATTAAAGTTTCTGTGGCCCTAAGTAACAATTCTCTGGCACTCAGTAACAATTCTGTCTGTCCCTGAGTAACAATTCTCTGGCACTCCGTAACAATTCTGTCTGTCCCTGAGTAACAATTCTCTGGCACTCAGTAACAATTCTGTCTGTCCCTGAGTAAAAATTCTGTGGCCCTAATTAAAGTTTCTGTGGCCCTAAGTAACAATTCTCTGGCACTCAGTAACAATTCTGTCTGTCCCTGAGTAACAATTCTCTGGCACTCGGTAACAATTCTGTCTGTCCCTGAGTAACAATTCTCTGGCACTCAGTAACAATTCTGTCTGTCCCTGAGTAAAAATTCTGTGGCCCTAATTAAAGTTTCTGTGGCCCTAAGTAACAATTCTCTGGCACTCAGTAACAATTCTGTCTGTCCCTGAGTAACAATTCTCTGGCACTCCGTAACAATTCTGTCTGTCCCTGAGTAACAATTCTCTGGCACTCAGTAACAATTCTGTCTGTCCCTGAGTAAAAATTCTGTGGCCCTAAGTAAAGTTTCTGGGGCCCTGAGTAACAATTATCTGGCACTCAGTAACAATTCTGTCTGTCCCTGAGTAACAATTCTCTGGCACTCAGTAACAATTCTGTCTGTCCCTGAGTAAAAGTTCTGTGGCCCTAATTAAAGTTTCTGTGGCCCTAAGTAACAATTCTCTGGCACTCAGTAACAATTCTGTCTGTCCCTGAGTAACAATTCTCTGGCACTCGGTAACAATTCTGTCTGTCCCTGAGTAACAATTCTCTGGCACTCAGTAACAATTCTGTCTGTCCCTGAGTAAAAATTCTGTGGCCCTAATTAAAGTTTCTGTGGCCCTAAGTAACAATTCTCTGGCACTCAGTAACAATTCTGTCTGTCCCTGAGTAACAATTCTCTGGCACTCCGTAACAATTCTGTCTGTCCCTGAGTAACAATTCTCTGGCACTCAGTAACAATTCTGTCTGTCCCTGAGTAAAAATTCTGTGGCCCTAAGTAAAGTTTCTGTGGCCCTGAGTAACAATTCTCTGGCACTCCGTAACAATTCTGTCTGTCCCTGAGTATGAATTCCGTGGCCCTAACTAGCGTTTCTTTGTCCCTAAGTAAAGTTTCTGTGGCCCTCAGTAACAGTTCTGTGTCTGTGCGAGTAACAATTCTGTGTCTGTGCGAGTAACAATTCTGTGGCCCTAAGTAAAGTTTCTGTGGCCCTAAGTAACAATTCTCTGGCACTCCGTAACAATTCTGTCTGTCCCTGAGTAACAATTCTCTGGCACTCAGTAACAATTCTGTCTGTCCCTGAGTAAAAATTCTGTGGCCCTAAGTAAAGTTTCTGTGGCCCTGAGTAACAATTCTCTGGCACTCCGTAACAATTCTGTCTGTCCCTGAGTAACAATTCTCTGGCACTCAGTAACAATTCTGTCTGTCCCTGAGTAAAAATTCTGTGGCCCTAAGTAAAGTTTCTGTGGCCCAGAGTAACAATTCTCTGGCACTCCGTAACAATTCTGTCTGTCCCTGAGTATGAATTCTGTGGTCCTAACTAGCGTTTCTTTGTCCCTAAGTAACAGTTCTGTGGCCCTGAGTAACAATTCTGTGTCTGTGCGAGTAACAATTCTGTGGCCCTAAGTAACAGTTCTGTGGCCCTCAGTAACAGTTCTGTGTCTGTGCGAGTAACAATTCTGTGTCTGTGCGAGTAACAATTCTGTGGCCCTAAGTAACAGTTCTGTGGCCTTCAGTAACAATTCTGTGTCTGTGCGAGTAACAATTCTGTGTCTGTGCGAGTAACAATTCTGTGGCCCTAAGTAAAGTTTCTGTGGCCCTAAGTAACAATTCTCTGGCACTCAGTAACAATTCTGTCTGTCCCTGAGTAACAATTCTCTGGCACTGAGTAACAATTCTGTCTGTCCCTGAGTAAAAATTCTGTGGCCCTAAGTAAAGTTTCTGTGGCCCTAAGTAACAATTCTCTAGCACTCAGTAACAATTCTGTCTGTCCCTGAGTAACAATTCTCTGGCACTCAGTAACAATTCTGTCTGTCCCTGAGTAACAATTCTGTGGCCCTAATAACGTTTCTGTGGCCCTAAGTAACAATTCTCTGGCACTGAGTAACAATTCTGTCTGTCCCTGATTATGAATTCTGTGGCCCTAACTAGCGTTTCTTTGTCCCTAAATAACGATTCTGTGGCCCTCATTAACAAGTCTGTGTCCCTGAGTAATGGTTCTCTGTCCCTAAGTAACTTTTCTCTGTCCCCAATTATCGTTTCTGTGGCCCTAACTCTGTCCCTGTCCCTAGTACAGAGCGGTCTGCCTCTGTTCAATAACTGCAGGCAAATGAAGAATTCCAAAATGGCCGCTATTTATAGCTCGACCATTACACAGTGCTGGCTGGCTGGCTGCTGATAGGCTGATGCGATCACATGTAGTTGAGGAATGCATTATGGGTCAGCGCGCCTTGTCTGCGCGCCTTCCCAGACATCCCCGCTCCGTCGCCGCACGTCAGCCGCCATTTTCAGAAAAATTTCGATTCGCGCGTCCGAATTAGGCTATTTTTCGGATTCGGCACGAATCGAAATTTTTCCGATATTCGACTCGAATTCCACTTCGGATACTTCGATTCGCTCATCTCTAGTCACAATATAAATGTCACACCTCTATTAGTGCAATCAGGTGACTAAATCATGTGACCTTATTAAGAAATAGGTCTCGATATACTATACGTTGCCCCTGACCCACTCACTGATGTGAAAAGTGAGTATTAAATGAGTATCATAGGTGAAAAAAAGTTGATAACACTACAAGGTGGTGCTCAGCTCCAAACTACATGTTGCGTCACCGTCGCGTGACTTCGTCAGGATATCCTGACGAAGTCACGTGACGGTGACGCAACACGTAGATACGCGGTGACGCAATATCCGGTTTGCGGTGACGTACTTCCGGTACGGCCGCCATCTTAGAACACACTGATTGTAACCAGAAAACCCATGCAGTACACCCATACATCCTTATGGAGCTGTGGATTGTAACTTCAGCATGTGAGTTGACATCTGACTTATTTTAATAAAAGCACTTATTTTGTGGCATATTACGCTATGAGAGATTCTTCCTATATTTATGTCATCCGGATGAGAGGTATATCGTGCTGAGACCAGGAGCCAGTATATCCTGATTCCTTACCTTACCGGATGAGAGGTCCATGGGAGACTTGCTGGTGATATCTGCCAATGTTGGATCAAGATCCTGAGTGATCTTAAAGGCGTACAGGCCCTTTTGGCCGCAAAGTGGAGGTGAGGGGGCAATTTAGCCACAGGAGGAGAGGCACGCACCATCACTTGAAGTTTGCTGTGTGATCACTTGCATTGCATTATACCGTTTGGAGCTCAGCACCACCTTGTAGTGTTATGAACTTTTTTCACCTATGATACTCATTTAATACTCACTTTTCACATCGGTGAGTGGGTCAGGGGTCACGTATAGTATATCGAGACCCATTTCTTAATAATGGTCACATGATTTAGTCACCTGATTGCACTAATAGAGGTGTGACATTTATATTGTGACTATTGTTATTATATAAAATTTTTATATGTTTCTTACATTATGTTGATATATGTGTAGCGCTGCACTAACCTATTGTATAGTATTGATCTTTTGCTGTTGGGTACCAGTCTGAATGCTAGCGGCTTTGATTTCCTAGGGACTCCATTGAGCGCAGAAGGATTATATATTTATAGTGATGCTAGAGGATTATCACCTAGGCTCAGTGTGGTAACAGGTTTATAAACCAACATTAATATGAACCTTATTCTTATTATAGAAAATACAGTAATTACTCACCAGTTACAAGGTTGGCAGGAATCCTGTCAGTAAGAAAATCCACAACAAGGATACGACTAGTAACAAATAACACACCACCCTGTGTGTACACATCATATCGCTCATTACTGCCTACTTCATTGTTGATGATTCGAGGCAAATGACTGACTCCTTCTGCCCTGAGTTGTTCAAGAAAATATTCCTAATAAAGTAAAAGAAATGTATATCATTATAAAATTCACAACATGAAAAAAACTCTGAACTATGAAGCATTTGATGAGCATTTACCCCTGGTTCACATATCCGCATTCCAGCGGTCTGCGTTTTGCGCGGACACGAAAGCCCATTCATTTGAATGGACTCCCGTGCCCCAGGACACGCAGGGAAGAAGTCCCTGCACTTCTGAAAATGCAGCCCGCACGGGAACCTCAGTTCCCAGTACGGTTGCGATTTCCAGTGCAGGCGGCATGCCATTAAAATTAATGGCACCCACCCACGGGTAAGCATTCCTCTGTGCGGGTGGTGCGGATCCGCAGCGGCACCACTCGCACATATGTGAACCTACCCTTACACTGTGTAGTACACTACTGCTACGTGTTGCACAAAAAGGTCTGAACTAGGAGCGTTTCTGTAACAGTACTTACAAAATGATGGTGAGGGTACATCCATCTTACACTGATCAATATGCAACAATGTTGGGATACACTTTCTTTTTAAGGGCCATGCACACTGGACTTAAAAAAAATGCTGCTTCTACAAGTGTTTTGCACTGTAGAAACAACTCAATGTTATCCTATTTGTCCATGCACATTAGGACGTTTAGAGGCATATTTTAAAGGATATATTCAGGGTGTAACATGTAACATTTTACAAAAGGACCGGCCAATGCTCCCCTCCACTCAGCCCCCACACTCCCCCGGTCTCCCATTTTGAAAGCTAGCATGGGATCTTCTCTGTGAATGGACTACACCTACCAACAGCCTTTGCAGCTGTCAGCTTGTAGCTTTCAATGAACTACCACGGTGCTGTGAGTGCCATGGTAGTTCATTTATTCTTCCTGTCAGTAAGTATCTGCTTGCTCATACGAGGTATGAGCACATAGATACACGGAGAGATCTGCAGGAGTCCTGCATGGCATCAGCGATCAACAAAACAACAAAGAACAAAAAATAGTAAATGCACATTTTCCTACCTGCAAAAAAAAATGTTCATTTGTTATTTTTTAGCAAAAGGTGAATTTATCCTTTAAGCTCAGGGTTTAAAGGCAAAAAAAACCCATCTGGTTTGTGTTTTTGAGAGCAGTTTTCTAGCAGAAAAAAAGGAAAACGCTCCTAAAAGCCTGTACAAAAATGTTCTATATGAGCATTTTTTTTCTGCCAAAAAAACCAACGTTACCATGTCCCTTGATGTTAAGGCATTCCTCTACAGTAGAATGTTATATGAAAACAATTAACTATGATTGCAAATGTGGTGATTGGACGTGGACAACCAATTTTCTAAGATCCACCATCTTGTATCATACTCTGCAAATATAATTTTCTCCCTCCAGCCCCCTCCCCTTGCAAGGAATGTGGTCTGTGTGTGTGCTAAGTTCAGGAGTGCACAGGGCACAGCTGGATACGCTTCATGGTTGTAAACCCAATTAGCTGGTTCCATGATGTCTGTCAGACTCTTGCCTTGGCCTGGCCGTAAAACTATAAATCAGTCCGTCACTGGACATGAAAAGCATTCCAGAATGGCAATAAAACATACATCCCACTTGAAACCACTTTTTCATACAAATTGATAAATCCCGACAGGAGCAAGGTACAATAAAACAAAGCATATATTCAGATAGGTCAGTTTAATACAAGTCACCTGGCACCTACACGAGAGTAGAAAGCAATATGTCTTTATCTGGAACGGTAAGATATGTCATATTTGATGCCTGGACGTTCAGGATATCATTCTGCATATTAATTTGCCAGTGACTAGGATGCTACATGTACCTATAGAAGGTTATTGACCATGGTATAAACGTGAGAGGGATTTGGTCATAGCCCTGCCTAAACACCCCTCCCCAAATGAGGCGATTGGTTCTCTGCTTTAAGGAGACACCCTGCTGGGTTCCTAGAAAAATGGCTGTAATGCCTGGAGAGAATGATGGAGAGATTCTCCCTTTTAACATCAGGAACCAACTTCGGGAGAAAAGGTACCCTTTTGTTCAGGATACTTGAACTCTGCTTAAACCAAGGACTTCTGCAGGTATCCTACCTTCTCCAATTTCTTACTTTTATCTCTCTGTTGTATTAATGCTTTCTCTATTTATATATATTGGTTACATCTTTTCGGTAAATATTTTTATTGCACCATTTTGACCTTTTTAGTAATAAATCCTATTTTCTGAAAAGTGTTGAACTGTTTCTAAAGCTCTTTAGTGCAGACTAAGAATCCCTGTCTCTGAAGAGTGCTACTGTGTGTTTTAAAACCTCTGGATACATCTGTCTGCGGTGACAGTGTGTATACAGACGCTTATTCAAACATTATAGTGTTACTGCTAAGATTTGTGAGTTTCCTCCTCTGTAAAAAAGGTGGTGGTGGCAGTGTGAAGGGTTAATTGCGTAATTAACCTGACCCAGTAACAATTGCTCTCAGGCTGCTGGCACCTAGATTAGGATCCAGTGAGCTGGAAAATCTTTGTGCAGGGTGCAGCTGAGAGTGGTATTTTTACGCAAGTGGCAGCGCGGTTTTAGATTGGCTAGTCCTTCGGTCACAAGCTGGTGAGAAGGGCTGGGGTCTGACGCCGTGCCCGTCACAGCAAACACTGAAGAAAGTCAAGTGAACTCTGTGAGATCTCCATTACACCCCCCCCCCCCCCCATTGTGAGGATGCAAGGAAAATAATTGTATATGTTTGTAATTTGTTCAATGCATTTGGGAAATTCTTTGTTTCTCAGCTGTACATACATGATTTAGTGCTGTGCTGATCATCAGCTAGAATATTAAATGTCAATACTGAGCATTTTTTATAAAAGTGGCAAATAATACCTCCTCTGCTGTATTAGTATTCAACACTAATACAAGGTTTCCTGGATCACAGTAAAGTTTCAAGAAGTTCTGCAAGATTCTGTCAATACCGAGTCCCCGAGCAGTGATGACAAGACCATCTTCATGGAATAGATCCAGAAAGATTTGATTTTCATGCTCCAGGAGAGGTGCCATTTGCTGTCTCTGATGAGGAAAACAACTAGTGTTAAACTCAAAGCTCATACAAACACCATGAATATAGAAAAATGCTGCAGGGATGATATACTAATACTGGAGAGTGCATAATCTGGTGCGGCTGTGCACAGAAACCAATCAACTTCCATTTCTTGTTGTTGTCAAAGCCTTATAGATCAAGCTGAGAGTTAGGGCTCGTTCACACTTAACTCATTTCTAACTCTTGCCAAACGCCCCTATAGCGTTTGACAGGCATTTGGGAAGCATTTTTAACGCTCCTCAAATGCTCCCTAAACGCCCTTTGCGCGTTTTTGAAGTGTTTGATAGGCGTTTGCCAAGCGTTAAAACCGCACCACAAACGCCTATAATGAAGTTTAATGGTATTAATGCTCTGCAACTGTCTCGCAACCTTCCAGGCATTTGAGGAGCGTCACCATATACTTGAATGGGAGGCTTCAACTCCTCCCTGACTCGACATGAGGCGTCAGTTTTGCTGCAACACAACTTGACGCTAACGCTTCAGTGTGAACAGCACTGTGTTCTGCCATGTGCAGAATTTTCAGAGGTGTTTGAGAACTTTTACCCCCTTCCTGTCCAGGGCAATTTTCAGCTTTCAGCGCTATCACACTTTGAATGACAATTGCGCAGTCATGCAACACTGTACCCATATGAATTTTTTACAATTTTTATTGAGACAGGTAAAGCTTTATTTTGGTGGTATTTATTCACCGCTGGGATTTTTATTTTTTTTGCTATATAGATGAAAAAGTCAAAAAATTTTGAAAAAAACGTTTTTCTTATAAAATTTTGCAAATAAATAATATTTCATCATAAATCTTGGCCAAAATTTATTCCGTTATCTTTTTAGTAAAAAAAAAAAAATACGCCAAATTAGTTTATAACCAAAAATTATAAATTTTTAAACATTTTTTTTACATTTTTATATTATTATTTATGGGGTTTTTTTTTTGCTTGTTTTTTACATACCGTCACCCTAGCAGTACAGTGTCACCATGGTGACACTGTACTACTTGTAGGGGGTGATGAAGATTTTTTGTTTTTTAACAGCGATTGCTTTTACACCCATATAGGATATAAAAGCAATCATTTCTCTTTCTCTCTGTCTGCATTCTTGCAGCCATTGAAAAATACTGTGTGAGCTGTGATTGGTCAGAGCTTGTCACATGGTACAAGGCCGTTGTGAGTAGCCTTGTACCATGTGACCTCTGATCATTCACAGATTTCACACGTTGTAAGCAATGATGTCACAAGTGACATCTTGCTTACTACTTTGCATGTGATCACTGATTGGCCAATCAGTGATCACATGATTGGGACCTCGTACAGAGGTCCCGTCCGACGATCGGTGTTGCACTGTGTCCGGAGGACACAGAGGGCACCGGATTGCGGTGCTGCGCGCTCCAAGGGAGCGCGCACAACTAGAAATAGCGGGTGCCGTTTATGAACGGCAACCCGCCCCTGGAGTGCCACCGCCCTGCCATTTAAAAACAGTAGGCGCACGGCAAGTGGTTAAAGCTGAACTCTGGTGGACAAGTAAATTAGCTCTATGAATTCTATTACAAGGGTGCATAAGAAAGCAGATAACATTTTCTACCAAATCTTCACTGTTTAGGACAGGGGTGCTCAACCTTCTGAAGAGTGAGGGCCACTTAAGCAATTTGGTAACCAGTCATGGGCAACAATGAAATGAAAGGGAAAAGAATTTAATTTTTTTTTTTTTTTCAATAGCATAATGAACATTTCCTCTTGGCAGGAAGAATGTTGGCAGGAGGAAAAGGAGGAGAAGCCGGCTTTCAGCAGTTACAGGAGGACCCTCCTGTCCAAGTGTAAAACAGAATGTGACAGGAAGGCCGCATGGGCCACCTGGAGTATAGGTCAGGTTTGCCATTGCGACCCCTGACACTACACCAGTGGTTGGGGGGGTTTTGGTAAAAACACATCTCAACTATGGGATTTTACTGGCCCCCCAAACCGTCCTTACTGTTCAAAGCCCTCTATAAAGCTGCTTTCACACTGCTGCAGCACAGTGCACCTGCAGGTTAGCTGCGTTTTGATTTCTATTACATCTTGAAGTAGTGCATGTTTGAAAAATGCACCAAAACTCCTGCATTCAGTTTGAGGTGGAGGGCCACATCAGAGGGTTCCGTGGGCCACAGCTTGAGCACCCCTGGTTTAGTAGAAAAATACCTTTGTACACGCAGTGATGTCATAGCTTCCATTAAAAGGATACAGCTATGGCTGGGCACCCAGAGGAGGTATAAAGCAAGCAACACTGTCATTTCAAACCACTGTGCGGCACCCATTGGACATGTAATGGGAATTGTAGTTGTGAATGGGGGTTGAAGGTAGACAGGATTGGGGGTGGGTGGTTGATGCTATCATTGCACTCTGTACAGTAAATGATGCCATGATAGAGGACAGGTCAGTCCATGTGAATGAGACTCCCAGATCCTCTCACCACAGACAGCAATGACATCTCCATTCAGAGACACCAATATTACATGGGGTGTTACCAGACTAGAGGCTGGGGGGATAGTCGGCATAGAGGCCAACCATCTTACTAAATGACTGGCTGCTTCCAGAGGGGATTTCTAGTGGGAGAACATCCATTTGAAAACATGGAGATATTACTGAAAGATCAATTACATCAATAAGTATGCAAAAAAAAATCTGCCCAGAGTTCAGCTTTATCATGTAACCAGAGAGACGTACTAAACTGCATATTGGGATGATGGGATTATTGGCTGCAATGCTCAACACTCTCATTAGGTGTCAGTATATATTTACACACACAGATGGTAATGACTCTTGTTTTTACTCAAAATATGTTTTCTTTTCTGCACTGCTTGATTCTATGTTGCAAGAAGTAGTGGCCAACGTTTACCTCTTCACTTGCTGATCTATATGCAGCTGTATAATGGAACTATAGTAAATTATACTGAAATAATAGAAATATGGGTATAGTTATTTTTTCACATGGGGATTATCGGTGGATTATTGTAGATACACATGCCAAGGACCATATTTGACCTATTTCTGAAAGGATTATGGTTATAGTTATTTTTCTACATAGTGATTAAGGCTGGAATATCATAGTTAAATATGCCTAGGAACACATTTGACCAGTTTCTGATAAGGATATGCGAATAGTTTTTCTACATGGGGGTCATGGGTGGATTATTGTGGATACACATGCCAAGGACCGTATTTTACCTGCTTCTGATAAGTATATGGATATAGTTCTTTTTTCACATGCGGATCATGGGTGGATTATTGTGGATACACACGCCAAGGACCGTATTTGACTAGTTTCTGAAAGTTTTTTCTACATAGGGATTATGGGTGGAATATCACAGTTAACCACTTGCCAACCGCACTACAGCGTGGTTGTCCAGTTCTGGGAGGGCATCCCTCGGCGATCTCCGTGATCACTGTGTCCAACAGACACAGCTAATCACGTGATGTGGTAAAAGGCCAATCACAGCAGCCTATTACCACGTGATCAGCTGTGTCCAAAGACACAGCAGATCACCAGGTAAATGCAGTTGTCACAGCATGGGGAAAGTACTGCCGATAACCGGCAATTGTCAGAGGATGGATCGGCACCGATCATCAGTGCCCTGATGATCAGTGCCACCCACCAGTGCCGCCCACAAGTGCCACCCACCTGGGCCCAGAAGTGCCACCCACCAGTGCCCAGTGCCACCCACAAGTGTCCAGCAGTGCTGCCCACAAGTGCCCAGCAGTGCCTAGTAGTGTAACCCACCTGGGCCCATCATTGTTGCATATCAGCGCAGCATCATCAGTGCCGCCTCATCAATGCACATCAGTGGAGAAAAATTACCTGTTTGTAAAATTTTATAACAGAAACAAAGAAAAACTTTTTTTTTTTTGTTTATAGTGCATAAAATAAAACACCCAGCGGCAAGTAAATACCACCAAAAGAAATCTCTATTTGTGTGAAAAAAATTATAAAAATGTCATATGGGTACATAGCTGCATGACTGTGCAATTGTCATTCAAAGTGCGATAGTGCTGAAAGCTGAAAATTGGCCTGGGCAGGAAGGGGGTATTAGTGACCTGTAGGCAAGTGGTTAAACATGCTTAGGAACCCATTTGATTTATTTCTGATTAGAATATGTGAATAGGTATTTTTCTACATGGGGATCATTGTTGGATTATTGTGGATACACATGCCAAGGACTTTATTTGACCTGTTTCTGATAATAATATGCAAATAGTTATTTTCTACATGGGGATTATGGGTGGAATATTGTGGATACACATGTAAAAGGACCACATTTGACTTGTTTCTGAAAAGAATGTGAGAATAGGTATTTTTCTACAGGGGTATTATGGGTGTATTATTGTGGATACACTTTGCAAGGACCATATATGACCTGTTTCTGATAAGAATATGAAAATAGTTATTTTTCTACATGGAGATTATGGGTGGAATATCATGGTTAAACATGTTTAGGAACACATTTGACCTGTCTCTGATAACAATATGAGAATAGATTTTTCCTACATGGGGATTAAGGGTTATTGTGGATACGCATTCCAAAAACCCCATTTGACCTGTTTTTGATAAGAATATGGGTATAGTTATTTTTTTTTACATGGGGACTTTGGATAGAATGTCATGGTTACACTTAACAAGTTACTTTTAACCTCTGATAAGAATATGCACATAATTATTTTTCTTTGTGGGATTATGGATCGATTATCATTGTTACACATCCCATGTAATGCATTTGACTTGTTTCCAATAAAAATGAGAATATCTATTTTTTTACAAAAAAGATTATGGTTTATTATTTTGGTTAAACCATGCCTAGGAATGCATTTGACTTGTTTCTAAGAATATGGGTATAGTTTTTTTTCTACTTGGGGATTATGGGTGGAATATCGTGGTTAAACATGTTTAGGAACACATATGACTTGTTTCTGATAAGAATATGAGAATATTTTTTTTCTACTTGGAGATTATGGGTGGATTATTGTGGAGACACATGACAAGAACCATATTTGACCTTTTTCTGATAAGAATATGTGTATAGTTTTTTTTCTGTGTGGGGATCATGGGGGGAAAATCTTCATTACATATCCTACGCAAAGTATTTTACCTGTTACTGATAGGAATATGGGTATAATTATGGGGATTATGAATTGAATATCATGGTTTCACTTAACAGGGAACCTATTATCATTATTAATATTTACCTATTTCTGATAAGAATATGCATATAATGATTTTTCCAGATGGGGATTATGGGTGGAATATTATGGTTATACATTCCAAGGAACATATGTAATCTACTTCTGAAAAGAATTTGGGTATAATTATTTTTTTATATGGGTATAATGGGGGGAACATCATGGTTACACCTGACAAGAAAGATATTTAACCTGCTTCTGAAAAGATTATGGGTTTAATTCGTTTTTTTACGGGGGATTATGGGTGGAATGTTTTGGCTAAACATGCCTAGGAACACATTTGACTTGTTTCTGATAACAACTTGGGTATCATTATTTTCTACATGGGGATTATTGATGGAATGTCATGGATACACATCCTATGTAATGCATTTGACCTGTTTCTGAAAGGAATATTGGTATAATTATTGTTCTTCATAGGATTATGGATTGAATATTATGTTTACACTTAACAAGGAACATACTGTGTATTAAACCTATTTTTATGGGACAAATTTAACCTTTTTCTGATAATAATACAGGCAAACTTATTTTTCAACAAGGGGATTATGGGGGAATATAATAATTACACATTCCAAAAAATGCACTTGACCGGATTCTGATAAAAATATGGGTAAAGTTAAATTTATATACAGGAGTTATTGGGGGAAATCTCATGCTTACATTTCACAGGGAACATATTTAAAAAGTGTTATTAAACCCACAACAGTAAAATAAGTCTGTATATGCAGTAAAGCATGCTGGTTATACTCACTGTGGAACCTAAGGGGTTAATCAATACTTGATCTGTGTCTGATAAGAATGTGGGTATAATTATTTTTCTTCAATGAGATTTGTGGGGATATCATCATTATACATTTTACATAATGTATTTGACCTGTTTATGATAGGAATACGGGGTAATTGTTTTTCCACATGGGTATTATAGATAGAATATCATGGTTACTATAGAAAAATAATTATACTTATTTCTGATAAGAACATGCATATAAATATTTTTCTTCATGGGGAATATGGGTGGAATACCAAGGTTACACATGCTGGACCATATTTGATTTGTGCCTGATAAGAATATGGGTGTAATTATTTTTCTTCAAGGGCATTGCGGGGGGGGGGGGGGGGTTAAGGAGGGGCGTGTTGGTAATATTTTTGTCTTAAATCCTATGAAAATGTATTTCACCTGTTTCTGATAGGAATAAAAATTTCTTTACCTGTGGATTTTGGATGGAATATTATGGTTAGACTTAACAAGGAGCATATTTAACCTGTTTTTGAAAAGCTTATGATTATAATTATATTTCTATATGGGGACTGTGGGTGGATTACCATGGTTACACAATGCGAGGACCATAGTTGACCTGTTTCTGATAAGAATATGGATATAATAATATCAGAAACCAATTAGATATGTTCCTTTGATATAAAGGTTCTTTTTTTTAAAATAACAAACATTTTTTACTTACCTGCTCTGTGCAGTTATTTGGAAAAGAGCACCACAATCCTCCTCTTCCCGGGTCCCCTGCCGAAGCTCCTGGCCTCTCCCCCCCTGACCAGTGCACCCAAATAGCAAGCTGCTTACTGCTGTGTGCTTGCTCCTGAGCCCTGCTCTATGCATCCATAAGACATACAGAGCAATGGCTCGGACCCACCCCCAAATCACTCCTCACTGGCTGGAGGCCAGTGGTTCCCACTGCTGTGTCTCAGCCAATGAGGAGAGAGAAATATGGGACAACCAAGGCTCCCATGCACATCGCTGGATTGAGAGAGGACTCAGATAAGTATTAGGGAGACTGTGGGGGTAGCAGCACACAGAAGGTTTTTTTACCTTCATGCATAGAAAGCAAAAAGGTAAAAAATATGGTCCTTGGCATGGTTCAACCACAAAAATCCACCCATAATTCCCATGTAGAAAAATAACTATTTCATATTCTTATCAGAAACAGATCAAATTTGGTCCTTGGCATGGTTTAACCATAGTAATCTACCCATAATCCCCATGTAAAAAAAAACTGTTCTCATTTCCTTATCAGAAACATGTCCAATGTGTTCCTAGGCATGTTTAAGCATAATATTTCACCCATTATCCCCACGTAGAAAAATAACTATACCCATATTCTTATCAGAAACAGGTTGAATATGGTCCTTGGCATGTGTATCCACAATATTCCACCAATAATCCCTATGTAGAAAAATATATATTCTCATCAGAAACAGGTCAAATGTGTTCCTAGGCATATTTAAACATGATATTTCACCCATAATCCCCATGTAGAAAAATAACTATGCCCACATTCTTATCAGAAAAATGTCAAATATGTTCTTTGGCATGTGTATACACAATAATCCACCCATAATCCCCATGTAGAAAAATAGCAATTATCATATTCTTATCAGAAACATGTCAAATATGGTCCTTGACATGGTTCAACCACAAAAATCCACATATAATTCCCATGTAGGAAAATAACTATTTTCATATTCTTAGCAGAAACAGGTGAAATATGGTTCTTGGCATGTGTATACACAATATTCCACCCATAATCCCTATGTAGAAAAATGCCTATTCTCATATGCTTATCAGAAATAGGTCAAATGTGTCCCTAGACATGTTTAACCATGATATTTCACCCATAATCCCCAGATAGAAAAATAACATATTTTTATCAGAAACAGGTCAAATATGGTCCTTGCCATGTTTATCCAAAATAATCCATCCACAATCCCCATTTGGAAAAATAATTATATGCATTTGCTTATCCGAAATAGGTCAAATATTGTTAAGTGTAACCATGATGTTCTCCCCATATTCTTATCTAAAAAGGTGAAATGTATTATGTGGGATGTGTAACCATTATATTTCATCCATAATCCCCATACATATATTGAGTAATGTTTCCATTATTTCTGTATAATTTACTATGATTCCATTGTACAGCTTCATATATATGTCAGCAAGTGAAGAGTCATTACCATCTATGTGTAAATATATACTGACACCTAATGAGAGTGTTGAGCATTGCAGCCAATAATGCAATCATCCCAATATGCAGTTTAGTAAATCCCTAACCAGATAACCATCCACTTCCTCAGTTCAAACTTGGTGGCTGAACATTCATGAACTGAGCGGCCATTATTCTGATACTGAGCACCTACCAACCATGAGCAGCCCCAATACTGATAACACTGTGTAGGTGAGGGAGGTCTGTGGGCTCTGTACTGGGCTGAATCTCCAACCTGTTCATACTAGTAAGTACCAGGGAATGGGGATCAGGATCAGAGTTATTACCTGTGTGTCACAGCTCTATCCCTGGCTTCCTCTGACCACGGCTCTATCCCTGGCTTCCTCTGACCGCGGCTCTGTGCCCGGCTTCCTCTGACCGCGGCTCTGTGCCCGGCTTCCTCTGACCGCGGCTCTGTGCCCGGCTTCCTCTGACCGCGGCTCTGTGCCCGGCTTCCTCTGACCGCGGCTCTGTGCCCGGCTTCCTCTGACCGGCTTCCTCTGACCCCGGCTCTGTGCCCGGCGTCCTATGATCAAGGCTCTGTGCCCGGCGTCCTATGATCAAGGCTCTGTGCCCGGTGTCCTATGATCAAGGCTCTGTGCCCGGTGTCCTATGATCAAGGCTCTGTGCCTGGCTCCCTCTGATCACGGCTCTGTGCCTGGCTCCCTCTGATCACGGCTCTGTGCCTGGCTCCCTCTGATCACGGCTCTGTGCCTTGTTTCCTCTGATCACGGCTCTGTGCCTTGTTTCCTCTGATCACGGCTCTGTGCCTTGTTTCCTCTGATCACGGCTATGTGCCCGGCTCCCTATGATCACGGCTATGTGCCCGGCTCCCTATGATCACGGCTATGTGCCCGGCTCCCTATGATCACGGCTATGTGCCCGGTTCCCTCTGATCACGGCTCTGTGCCCGGTTCCCTCTGATCACGGCTCTGTGCCCGGTTCCCTCTGATCACCGCTCTGTGCCCGGTTCCCTCTGATCACGGCTCTGTGCCCGGTTCCCTCTGATCACGGCTCTGTGCCTGGCCTCCTCTGATCACGGTTCTGTGCCTGGCCTCCTCTGATCACGGTTCTGTGCCTGGCCTCCTCTGATCACAGCTTTTTGCCTTGCTATCTCTTATCAGAGCTCTGTGCCTGGCTTCCTCTGTTTTCTGATCACAGCTCTGTGCCTGGCTTCCTCTGTTTTCTGATCACAACTCTGTGCCTGGCTTCCTCTGTTTTCTGATCACAGCTCTTTGCCTAGCTTCCTGTTTTCTGATCACAGCTCTGTGCCTGGCTCCCTCTGATCAAAGCTCTGTGCCTGGCTCCCTCTGATCACAGCTCTGTGCCTGGCTCCCTCTGATCACAGCTCTGTGCCTGGCTCCCTCTGATCACAGCTCTGTGCCTGGCTCCCTCTGATCACAGCTCTGTGCCTGGCTCCCTCTGATCACAGCTCTGAGCCTGGCCTCCTCTGATCACAGCTCTGTGCCTGGCTCCCTCTGATCACAGCTCTGAGCCTGGCTTCCTCTGTTTTCTGATCAGAGCTCTGAGCCTGGCTTCCTCTGTTTTCTGATCAGAGCTCTGAGCCTGGCTTCCTCTGTTTTCTGATCACAGCTCTGAGCCTGGCCTCCTCTGTTTTCTGATCACAACTCTGTGCCTGGCTTCCTCTGTTTTCTGATCACAGCTCTTTGCCTAGCTTCCTGTTTTCTGATCACAGCTCTGTGCCTGGCTCCCTCTGATCAAAGCTCTGTGCCTGGCTCCCTCTGATCACAGCTCTGTGCCTGGCTCCCTCTGATCACAGCTCTGTGCCTGGCTCCCTGATCACAGCTCTGTGCCTGGCTCCCTCTGATCACAGCTCTGTGCCTGGCTCCCTCTGATCACAGCTCTGTGCCTGGCTCCCTCTGATCACAGCTCTGTGCCTGGCTCCCTCTGATCACAGCTCTGAGCCTGGCCTCCTCTGATCACAGCTCTGTGCCTGGCTCCCTCTGATCAGAGCTCTGAGCCTGGCTTCCTCTGTTTTCTGATCAGAGCTCTGAGCCTGGCCTCCTCTGTTTTCTGATCACAGCTCTGTGCCTGGCTTCCTCTGTTTTCTGATCACAGCTCTGAGCCTGGCTTCCTCTGTTTTCTGATCACAGCTTTGAGCCTGGCTTCCTCTGTTTTCTGATCACAGCTCTGTGCCTGGCTTCCTCTGTTTTCTGATCACAGCTCTGTGCCTGGCTCTCCTCGTTCTCCAGTCTCTTTGCTGTGCCTGGCTTCCTCTGGTCCCATCTTGCCATGCGCACAACTCAGCCTCTGCCTCACACGTTGGACAAAAACAAGTAACCCGGAGTGAGAGGAGAGGAGTGGCTGTCTGTATGCCGGGGGAGGGGCGGGCTCCTCACATGACAGGCCGCTGGTTGTCCTGCAGTGAGAAGTGACATGAGAGCTGAGCTAGTGCTGATGCTGTGTGAGGAGGCTGAACAATACCACGGACGTCCTCCTTCTGTTACAACATAATTAGATAAAGATACAAAGAAGCGACCCTTCTGAGGTCTGCACCTTCAGAATACCCCTGGTCTGGTGGGAGAATGTGTCATTAAATAAAGCTGTGTATACAAAACTCACACTAGAGTCACGTGTTATTAGAACATACTGAAAGGAATGACAGAATGGAATGCTAATAGACTTTGGAATCGGAAAACAAAATATAAACTCATTTGTAGGCATGAAATGTAACCTTTCCCTCATGTGTTCCCCAAGTTGAGTAGCGGATCGTAACATTGAAATCATTTGGGATTGTAGCTGTATTCTATGGAATGACAACAGGGAATGCCCATGCAGCAGGGGGCCAAACTCCATCTTATCGTGGGCTGTATCGGCATTATGGTTGCCCTCAAAGGGCCGATTGTATCTAAGACTAGATGTCCCCCCCCATAACATCAGATGTAATAATAATAATGTCAAGAATCACACACCCTCCCTAACATCACTGTGAACCCCCTTTGGGGGCAGATACGGAAAGAAGAAAGTGCAGGGTCTGGAGGAGGACCAGAGGAGGAGTGAAGTCAGTTACCAGAGTCTGCTGAATGCTGAGACCAGGGGAGGCAGAGATGAGGGGGTGTGGGGATGAGGATTTGGCAGAGGAGTTCTATTCTCTCTGCTGCCGACTGCTGAGACAAGGTGGGGGCAGAAACATGGGGGTACCTGCAGGAGAGGTGCAAGGGCCACATAAAATTGCCTGGAGGGCCAGATTCGGCCCGTGGGCCTTGCGTTTGACATAGAGAATAATGGGAAGCAAAACGTGACCTGGAGTCAGAACCATTCAACGTGCCAAATAAATCCTAAGGAAACATACTCCCCACGTTCAGTGGTGACGTTTCAAATTGAGATGAAGCGGGATTATCATTGCTTTCTATGGAATGACAAGGGTGAATGACAGAAGGGAATGTCCATAGAATGGGTAGCAAAATATGAATTTATTTGCAGAAATATCTGTCAAGTTGCAAACTAACCTTTCCCACAGGGGTTCCCCCAAGTAGAGTAGCAGATTGTAAGATTGAAATCATTTGGGATTACAGCTGTTTTCTATGGAATTACAGGAATGGGATTACAGCTGTTTTCTATGGAATAACATAGGTGAATGGCAAAAGGGAATGCCCATAGAGTATAATGGGAAGTAAAATGTGACAAGATCAGAAGCAATAGACATATCAAATAAATCCTTAGCAGACATAGGGGTCAATTCACTAAAGGTTACCGCATGCAATAACACTGTCACGTGACTCAGTTGCATAAATTATTGCATGCTGTAACAAAATGTCCAATTCAAACAAAAAAATAAGGATTCTGTGGTATTTAATGCAAAATTATAAATGTGTCGGTAAATACTGCAAAAAAAAAAAACATAGAGTAAGCTGTTAAGTCCAATTCACAAACACAACAGAAAGTAAAAAAATATGCGATTTTTATCACCAGGAATTTGCTGGCGGTAACACATTTGTTCAGATGCAGCAACCCCTAGGGATCTGGTATGGATATTAAAGGGAACCCCGCGCCAAATTTATTTTAAAAATGGCGTGGGATCCCTCCCACATCCATACCATACCCAAAATCCCTTAGGATTGTGAGGGGACCCGTACGCCATTTGTTTTCTTTATTTTGGTGTGGGATTCCCCCAAAATCCATACCAGACCTAAAGGCCGTTTTTTGGGGTAATTTTCCTTAAAATCTATGCCAGGCCCTTTGACCCAAAGGGTCTGGTATGGATGTGGGGGGGCACCAGGGGCGGATTGACCATTTGGAAACTCGGGCACTGCCCGAGGGCCCGGGGTCAGTAGGGGGCCCCATGAGATGCCCCTGGTACCTTTTTCATAGGCTTTTTTGAGTTTGGGCAAGGACACAGGGGCCCCATGATCCCCATGAGTTGTCAATCCGCCCCTGGGGGGCACACTTTTTTTCATCATTTGTAATTGCTTGCATGTTTTGTTTTCATTCAGCTGTCAGTGGGACACCCGCTTACAGCTGATGAGGTATCCGTTGTTAACCACTTGCCCTCCAGAAGATTTACCCCCCTTCATGACCAGGCCATTTTTTGCTGTTCAGCACTGCACTGTTTCAACTGGTAATTGTGCGGTCGTGCAATGCTACACCCAAACGAAGTGTATGTCCTTTTTTCCACACAAATAGAGCTTTCTTTTGGTGGTATTTGATCACCTCTGTGGTTTTTGGTTTTTACTTTTTGAGCTATAAATTTTAGGCTAAAATGTATTCTGCTACATGTCTTTGGTAAAACAAAATTCCAATACATGTATATTAATACATGTATATTTCCTGAGGTGCTAAAATACCAGTATTTTTTTAAATGTGGCTTTTGCTACATGCAGGCAGCCTATGTTATGCTATGGTGATGCAGCAGCTGTATAAGCAGAGTCTCAGGTGTGAATGCAGGTGTATGGACCCTGAACACTGACAGTGTGCATCTCGGGGCCACTCACTCACACTTTTTTTTCTTTAAATAATTTTTTGCAATTTAATTTTTTTTTGTACAATTTGTTACTTTTTTCAGTTGTTAATTTTTTTTTAATTATTTTTTACACTTCAAAAACATTTTTCACAATTGTTAAAAAATATTTTGTAAATTTTTTAAAAAATATTTTTTACATTTTTAAATCATTTGTTTTTACTGGGGGGCTTTGATGAGATATCAGAGGTCTAAACAAGTGTTTAGATGCTTTTAAAGGGATCAAGCGCTTGGGCGTTATTTCATTCTTCTGGCCAGAATAATAATTTATTCTGGCCATTGAAATAAATTAACGCTCAAGCGCTAAACACACCTAGCATTAACACACGTTTAGGCAAGTTGACACACGTCAAGTGTTTTTTTCTGCCAAAACAAGACGCACTGGCCCTGGGTTTTCAGGATGTTGGCATGGTTTATGACGGTGATCAGGACGCTGGTATAGGGTATAGCGTTGATCAGGATGCTGGTGTAGGGTATAGCATTGATCAGGATCCTGGTGTGGGGTATAGCGTTGATCAGGATGCTGGTGTGGGGTATAGCGTTGATCAGGATGCTGGTGTGGGGTATAGCGTTGATCAGGATGCTGGTGTGGGGTATAGCGTTGATCAGGATGCTGGTGTGGGGTATAGCGTTGATCAGGATGCTGGTGTGGGATATAGCGTTGATCAGGATGCTGGTGTGGGGTATAGCGTTGATCAGGATGCTGGTGTGGGATATAGCATTGATCAGGATGCTGGTATAGGGTATAGCGTTGATCAGGATGCTGGTATAGGGTATAGCGTTGATCAGGATGCTGGTATAGGGTATAGCGTTGATCAGGATGCTGGTATAGGGTATAGCGTTGATCAGGATGCTGGTGTGGGGTATAGCTTTGATCAGGATGCTGGTGTGGGGTATAGCGTTGATCAGGATGCTGGTGTGGGGTATAGCTTTGATCAGGATGCTGGTGTGGGGTATAGCGTTGATCAGGATGCTGGTGTGGGGTATAGCGTTGATCAGGATGCCGGTGTGGGGTATAGCGTTGATCAGGATGCCGGTGTGGGGTATAGCATTGATCAGGATGCTGGTGTGGGGTATACCGTTGATCATGATGCTGGCATGGGGTATGGTAGTGATCAGGATGCTGGCATGGTATATGGCGGTGATCACTGTGCTGGTATGGCATATTGGAGTGATCTTGGCGCTGGTATTAGTATGGTGGTGATCAAGATGCTGGTATGGCAATGATGAGGACATTGGTATGGTGTATGACAGTGTTTTTGTGAGCACTGGGACAGTTAACAGGTGCTGGCTGCATTGTTTATCAGGACTTCCCTAGGGCAGTGATCAGGGACTCTGGGGCGGTGATCAGGGACACTGGGATGGCTGGCAATGCAGTATGAGATTGTACAAGCAGCCTGACAGGCTGCCATACACCCACAGACTGCAGCATCGCTTCTCTCTGCTCTCTCAGTGAGAGCAGAGAGAACCAATGCTTGCTTTCAATCTCTATTTTTTACTATGTGATTGCTGTGATTAGACACAGCAATCACATGATAAAACGCCATGTAATCACCCAAACACAGCAGTAATGTGATCCACTGTGTCCAGGTGGCACTGGCAGTCTGCTGGAGATCTGGACTGCTGCGTTGTGTTAAGGCCGCCGTTAAGACAGTACTACTAGTACTCGCAGTTCAAGAGGGGGTCAGCAGAAGGAAGAGAACCTGGACAGAAGGGAGTGATCAGTATGGCAGGGGCAGAATTTACTGCAACTGTTCCCCTGTAGTTTCTCCCTGCAACAGCTGAAAGCCAGCTTTTCCTCCTCTCCCTTTCAGCTGCTGATTGCTGGAACTACAGAGTTAGTGTACAGTATAAGGCAAGGATACAGAATATGGGAGGCTTACAACCTATTAAATTTTATAAAAAAATTACAAATGGTAGAATACTTACAGCCAATTAAGGTATAAGAGTTGAAAACATTTGTTTGTTATTTCCTAATGTCATTAGGAAACGTTAACAGGGAATGCATATGGATGGCTGTTTATGAGCAGGACCACAAAGCTGTTAATTTGACTTTTTTGATTTTAATACAACTTTGCACTGACTTGCTATAAAGGTATACTAACAGTGGGATGAAGAGATATTTGCAAGGATAAAAATCAGTCTATACAATGTGTTCACTTTCCACCTACCACCTATTGTAAAACAAATGTTATATGTGGGAGTTTGGTTACCAGGCTGAATAGAAGAGTGAGTCATTTCTGAAACCTTTATTCTATGGTCTATAATAACAGCTGTAATGTCTTACTCATTGCAGGGAATATATTATAGATCGCTTGAGTTTACCAATCAACAGTCATGTTTGATATAGAAAAGGGACATGGACAGACAAGATAAAACAATGTGGTTTAGTGGACATCTTCTAGAACTTGCTACGCAAAGCAGATTATCTAAAGCACAGGTGTCAAACACAAGGTCCCCGGGCCAAATCCGGCCCTCCAGGCCATTTCATGTGGCCCTTGCACTTCTCCTGCAGGTACCCCCCTGTCTCCGCCCCCACTTTATCTCAGCATTCGGCAGCAGAGAGAAGAATAGAACTCCTCTGCCAAATCCTGCACCTCTCAGTGCAGCTGCAGCACCCCCTCATCTCTGCCTCCCCTGGTCTCAGCATTAAGCAGAGTATATCTGCTAAGGATATATTTGGCATGTTGAATGGTTCTGACTCCAGGTCACATTTTGTTTCCCATGATACTCTATGGCACAGGTGTCAAATGCAAGGCCCACGGGCCGAATCTGGCCCTCCAGGCAATTTCATATGGCCCTTGCACCTCTCCTGCAAGTACCCCCTTGTTTCTGCCCCCACCTTGTCTCAGCAGTGTGCAGCAAAGAGGAGAATAGAACTCATCTGCCAAATCCTTATCCCCGCACCCCCTCATCTCTGCCTCCCCTGGTCTCAGCATTCAGCAGACTCTGGTAACTGACTCCACTCCTCCTCTGGTCCTCTTCCAGACCCTGCACTTTCTTCTTTCCATATCTGCCCCCAAAGGGAATTCACAGTGATGTTAGGGAGGGTGTGGGATTTTTGACATCTGATGTTATGGGGGGGGGTGGGGTGCTCTGGACATCTAGTCTTACAGATACAATCGGCCCTTTGAGGGCAACTTTAATGCTGATACGGCCCGCAATGAAATGGAGTTTGACATCCCTGCTCAAAAGCAAAGAGAGGAAAATTGGCAGTCTGTCATAGGGCTACATTTAGACATGCAGCTTCCTCACTGCCTGCTTTAACCCTGTAAATGCTGTACCACCACTCCCACATCTGTTGGCATTACACGTGGTTGCAGGGTGGTTTCTGCGTGGCCCCATTCACTTGAATGAGTTGCATTTGGAAGCAGCCTGCCAAAAGTGACAGGCAGTATATTTTTTGCCTCAAAGCAAAGTATAGCAGCCATGGCATGTGTACATCCCTCTCCAGCTGCCTTTCCAGCTTAAGGGATGGCGGTTGTGGGAAGGGGGAGGAGTAAGATTTAGTAAATACACAGCTCAACCACCTGTGTTTACTGCCCGCAACCGTAAGTGTAAATGAGCCCTAACCTGAAATATTTTGCAGGCATAGTGGAACATTATATATTCTTTCAAACACCCTTGCAAGAATCAAACAATCAGGCAGAAGCAATTTGCAAAATTATCCAAAGAGTGATTTCACTGCAAAGGGAAAAAAATGTTCATAATAAACTACCCTTCAATGCTCTTCATTTGCTGCCATGGCAGTTGTCAGTGTGTCATGTGATATAAATATTAATGAATGCAACCATCACCAGCCGCTTCTGGAATATTGTAAAGGCTCTCTTAATCAGGCGGCTGAGGAAGGGGGGGTTAGTAATAACAAGCAGCTGAGGTGCAGTTTTATCATACCCCCCACCTGAACTGTGACAGTACAGCCAGATTGGGATGTACACATACTGTGGCCATGATGCTTTGCTTTGCACATTTTTAACTCAGGCTGCAGAGTTTGATGGGCGGCACCAACTGTCAGATTACCCTATTGAATTCAATGGGGCTGCACTGCATCCCCAAGAGGGTCCCTCAATGTATAAAATGCAGTTTGGCAAAAAAAAAAAACTAATTAAAAAACCCCAAAAAACAGGCATTCAGAAGGCCAATCTAGGACTAAATGTGTTATTCACAGGACTACAAGTTGAAAATAAAGGAAAAAGCATGAAAAAGGGAAAGGTATGGAGTCATCATCAAGGACTGGTAAGCTGTCATTAGGGACAGTGCTACTTACTGGGCAAACTAGGCAACCGCCTAGGGCACACTGCCTCCTAGGGCACAGCCACGGCCAGAGCCGCTGACAGGGCAGTACAGCTGGCCCTGCTGGAACATTAATTATATTTTCCCTGGACCCCATCAGTTCACCAGAGGGGCCAATACGCAAGGAGCAGAGAGGGGGCTCTTTTTTTAGCAGGTGGCTAAAGCTGTGCTGCATTTTACATTACTGATCAATGGTGACCGGCCACAGCTGCTCACAGCCTTTCACTGGCGGAGTGATTTTTTTCACTGGCTGACTGAAAGTATCCCTTCATCCACTGAGGAGGGCAGAAGGTGAGGCCGTAGCCAAGCGCCGGGAGGTGATTCAATACAGAGTTGGCCAACGGCACAGGCAGCAATGGGGACCTGGTGCACAGGCAAGCTCACAATTTCTGTTTTCAGAGGCACAGACAGAGATACGAGCCATACGCTGTATACAGACTGACATACACCTTCTGTACTGTTTGACCATCAACAAGACAATGATGATCACACAAGCACAGTGAGATGCTTCCTGTTAGTTCCTATTTAGAGCTGATTCACATGTGCGGTGTGGATTGATGCTCAGGTTTCACAGTAAATTGATACAGAAGTTGTTCACCGGTTCATGTCAGGTTTACATTAGGTTCAGGACAGGATTAGATCAGGGTTTTATCCAGTTCACACATGCTGTTTAGAAACGTTCCCAAATAAGTCAATTGCCTGTAATAAGCACCTGAACCTAAAGGCACTTCTCAGAAATCGTACAGGACTCTTTTTCAAACTGCACTGAATCCACACTGCCAGTGCATAGGACATATGTGAACAGGCATCATATGAAGCAATGTTTTTTCACGTCATGCGCATCCAGTCTGCATATATGTGACTTACAATTGTGTTTGAGGGACATTAAAAATGTGCGGCTGAGCCACACTTTTGCCATCCGCCAACCATCCCCCATTATGCTGCAACGGCACTGCCACCAAAGTATGGCAATAGAGGTGGATTGTTGTGTTAAGTCCCCCTGCTGACGTTAAATGTTAGGGTTAGGATTAAAGTGATTGTAAAGGATCATGCATTCTATGCACAAAGGTAAAGAACCTTCTTTGTGCAGCAGTGCCCCTAGCCCAGCAATGGGCAAACTACGGCCCGCGGGCCATATACGGCCCGGCGGACCTTTTAATCCGGCCCGCGGAGCTAGGCTCCCGCTAGGCTCCTCTCAAAGTCCGCCCTGAAGACCGGTGTAGCATGAAAATCTGTCTCCTATGAGGATCTGTCCCCCTCGACGTATCTGCGCATGTGCCGGAGATCGCCGATCGGCTGCTAATGCCTGAAACTGGCACATGCGCAGATACGTCGAGGGGGACAGATCCTCATAGGAGACAGATTTTCATGCTACACCAGAACGGCGCGGGAAGGCGGCGAGAGGAACGCGCGGAGCAAAGGTAAGTGAATTGACACAGGGGGGACTTGGGGACTTAATATGGGGGATGAATTACTATAGGGGGGATGAATTACAATGGGGGATGAATTACTATATGGGGGATGAATTACTATATGGGGGATGAATTACTATGGGGGATGAATTACTATATGGGGGATGAATTACTATGGGAGATGAATTACTATATGGGGGATGAATTACTATGGGGGATGAATTACTATGGGGGATGAATTACTATATGGGGGATGAATTACTATGGGGGATGAATTACTATGGGGGATGAATTACTATAGGGGGGATGAATTACTATGGGGGATGAATTACTATAGGGGGGATGAATTACTATGGGGGATGAATTACTATATGGGGGATGAATTACTAAGGGGGATGAATTACTATATGGGGGATGAATTACTATGGGGGATGAATTACTATATGGGGGATGAATTACTATGGGGGATGAATTACTATGGGGGATGAATTACTATATGGGGGATTAATTACTATGCTTACTATGGGGGAATATTACTATACTTACTATGGATGACACATACACATCATTCATCTACTCTTGGTCCGGCCCTCGGGTCCAATATATAAACCCATTGCGGCCCTCAAGTCAAAAAGTTTGCCCACCCCTGCCCTAGCCCCCTCAATACTTACATGAGCCTCATCACCGATCCAGCGATGCAAATGACAGCCTCAGCTGTCCCATGTCTCTGCCTCCTGATTGGCTGAGACAGCAAGCAGGAGCCATTGGCTCCCGCTGCTGTCAATTATAGCCAGTCAGCCAATGAAGAGAGGGGGGGTGGGTCAAGCCACGGCTCCATGTGTGAATGGACACACAGAGCAACGGGTGCCCCTATAGCAAGCTGCTTGCTGTGGGGGCACCGGACAGGAGGGAGTAGCCAGGAGAGCCTGCCGGGGACCTGAGAAGAGGAGGATTCAGGCTGCTTTGTGCAAAACCACTGCAAACAGCAAGTAAGTATAGACATGTTTGTTATTTTAACCACATGCCTACAGGGCACTTATACCCCCTTCCTGCCCAGACCAGTTTTCAACTTTCAGTGCTGTCACACTTTGAATGACAATTGCGCGGTCATGCAACACTGTACCCATATGAAATTTTTGTAATTATTTTAGACAGATATAGCTTTCTTTGGTATTTAATCCCCTCTGTGTTTTTTATTTTTTGCTAAACAAACAAACCAAAAACAACTGAAAATTTTGTTAAAAAAAACGTTTTTTTCTTAGTTTTTGTTATAAAATTTTGTAAATAAGTGATTTTTCTCTTTCACTGATGTGCGCTAATGAGGCTGCAGTGATGGGCACTGATAGGCTGTACTGATGGGCACTGATAGGTGGCACTGATGAGGAGGCACTAGTAGGTGGCACTGATGGGCATTGACAGGCATCACTGATGGGCACTGTTAGGCGGCACTGACTGGCACTGTTAGGGGGCACTGACAGGTAGCATTGACTGGCACTGATAGGCTGCACTGGCACTGATAGGTGACATTGAAAGGCAGCTCAGATGTGCACTGGTAAGCACCGATATGTGGCATTGATGTGGCACTGGCAGGTGGCATTGATGAGCACGGACAGCTGGCATTGATGGGTGTGCTGTTCTCCTCATATTTGTTATATAACTGTGCATTGTATTACCAATTCTTATTTCACCATGTCGTTTCTATGCATTGATCTGTTTGCTGCCATCTGCTGGCCAGAATTTGCATGCTGCACGCCTCTGCTCTTGTTAGTAAAGTTTTTCCTCTGCTGGGTGTGGTTTTAGGCAGCCTTGGTTCTGGTCACTTCCTGCAGCCATTTTATGTGCTTCATAGCTGTGTAACAGGACATTCAATACCCTGGGCTTGTGAAGGCATCAGTTTTTGACCAGCAATTAGCCTCAGGAAAGATATCACAGGACAGAATCAATACCTCTACTATATTACAGTATTGTATCACCGTTTGTCGCTGTATTTGGATCAAATAAACCCACGCTGATTTCATTCCCGTGTATACATTTGGATCCATCTAACCTGAGCATCTGCCGGTCCGGTCTGCTCCACTGCTTGGATACGAAGGTAGGAAGTCACGCAGCCATTATCTGTTATACCTTCATTCACCTTCATGTGGGGACAGAACAATGGGCACTGACAGGTGGCACTGCTGGGGCTACATCAGTACCCTGATGATCAGTGTACGTCCCCTCTGAGGGATGCCGATTACAGGCTCTCCTCTTGAGCTGTCAGCGTGACAGCTTGTGAGGAGAGAAATGCCGATAACCGGCATTTCCCTATTTACATGCGATCAGCTGTGATTGGACACAGCTGATCACATGACCGAGCCGACATCTTCGGCTCTTTCCATTGATCGGTGATCCGCTGTGTCTGAGGGACACCACAGATCGACGCACTGCGCACTCCCGGAGCCGCGCACGCGTTGTAAGAGTGGGAGGACATCATATGACGTCCTCCCAGAACGAGAGAACCGCCTTGCGCCTGTCATTACCTTATATGGCGGGCAAGAGGCGGTTAAAAAGAAAAAAAACAGAACCTTTAAAATCACTTTAAGGGCTAAGGTCAGGGTTAAATGTTAGGGCTCGGGTTAATGGTAGCCCTTAACCCTAACCCTTTCCCAAACATTTAACCCTAACCCTAGCCCAAACATTTAATCCTAGCCCTAACATTTAACCCTAACCCCTAACATTTAACCTTAACCCTAGCATTTAATCCTAACATTTAACCCTAGCCCTTAACCCTAACATTTAATCCTAACCCTAACATTTAAAGCTAGCCCTAACATTATTATACAGGATTTATATAGCGCCAACAGTTTGCTCAGCGCTTTACAATATGGTGGGAGACAATACAGTAACAATACGATTCAATACACGAGGGGTTTGAGGGGCCTGCTCCTTGGAGCTTACAATCTAGGAGGGAGGGGATAGTGGTAAAGGAGGAAATAGCTGTGGGGGATAGAGTGGTAGGAGGAGTGGAGGAGTTCAGTAATTAACTGAGGGCGGGGTAGGCTTCCCCGAAGAGATAGGTTTTCAGAGTGCGCCTAAAGGTGAGCAGAGTAGGTGATAGTCTGATGGATTGGGGTAGGAAGTTACAGAGGATGGGGAACCCCTGGTGAAGTCCTGAAGATGAGCATGGGAGGAGGAGACCAAGGAGCTAGAAAGCAGGAGGTCTTGTGAGGAGCGGAGAGTACGTTTTGGGTGGTATTTGGAGACAAGATCGGTGATGTAGTTTGGGGTAGTATTATAGAGATGAGCGAATTATTCAAAAATTCGGTTCGGCTGATTCGCCGAATTCGCCGATTAAATTCGCTTCGTGCCGAATATATTCGCTGCGAATTTAACTTATAAAAAGGGTGTTTCTAGGCTTCAGAGAGCCTTTATATTAGTGCAGAACACTGTACCTTTAATTTAAATGCCCTTGGAGTCTGCTGGGGAAGAGAAATAATACTGTCAGTCAGTATGACATGCAGATGAGTGCCGTCGATCTTAGAATCACCGCACACTTCACTCATTTGGGCAGTCACGGGGCCAAAACCAGAGTGTGGAGCCACTCCACACAGGGGCCCATGGCAGAGTGGCGGAGCGTAAGCAGCTAAAATTGAAGGCCATACAGAGGCCTATGTTAAAAAGTCCCCCCAGCAGCAGCGTGGGGAGACGACTATCAAGAGTCCAATGGCAGAGTGGCGGAGCAGAAGCAGCTTCAATTGAAGGCCATACACAGGCCTAGGTTAAAAAGCGGAAGCCGTCAGCAGCGTGAGCAGACGACAGAGACACATGGCGCAGGGTGGCGGTGGATGCAGCAGTATTCGGAAGCCAAACACAGGCCTCGGTTAAAAAGCAGAAGCCGTCAGCAGCGTGAGCAGACGACAGAGGCACATGGCGCAGGGTGGCGGTGGAGGCAGTAGCAATGGAAGGCCATACAGCACCCTATCACAAAATGGAACCCACCAACAGTGTAAGGAGACCTGAAAGTGGCACATGGCGCAGGGTGGCGGTGGAGGCAGCAGTATTCGAAAGACATACACAGGACTAGTTTAAAAAGCGGAAGCCGTCAGCAGCGTGAGCAGACGAAAGAGGCACATGGCGCAGGGTGGCGGTGGAGGCAGCAGTATTCGGAAGCCATACACAGGCCTAGGTTAAAAAGCGGAAGCCATCAGCAGCGTGAGCAGACGACAGAGACACATGGCGCAGGGTGGCGGTGGATGCAGCAGCAATGGAAGGCCATACAGCACCCTATCACAAAATGGAACCCACCAACAGTGTAAGGAGACCTGAAAGTGGCACATGGCGCAGGGTGGCGGTGGAGGCAGCAGTATTCGGAAGACATACACAGGACTAGTTTAAAAAGCGGAAGCCGTCAGCAGCGTGAGCAGACGATAGAGGCACATGGCGCAGGGTGGCGGTGGAGGCAGCAGTATTCGGAAGCCATACACAGGCCTAGGTTAAAAAGCGGAAGCCGTCAGCAGTGTGAGCAGACAACAGAGGCACATGGCGCAGGGTGGCGGTAGAGGCAGCAGTATTCGGAAGCCATACACAGGCCTAGGTTTAAAACTGGAACCCAGCAGCGTGAGCAGATGACAAAGACGCACATGGCAGAGGATGGATCTGGCAGCAGTATGAGAAGGCGGTACAGGGGCCCGTGGCACAGCGTGGTGATGGGGGCTACAGAAACTGGATGCCAGAAAGTGGCCGATAGGGCTATATACTGCATGACTACATAGGTGGTTTTTATAGTACTTTATTTTGGCCTCCCTCTCAGCAGGTGTGAAAAAGGCCACCATTTTTGAACGGTAGCGAGGGTCCAACAAGGTGGACAGCCAAAAGTCATCCCTCTGTCTGATGGTTATTATTCGGCTGTCGCTACGCAAGCAACCGAGCATGCTATGGGCCATTTGTGCCAAGGAATGCGAGGGACTCCCTGCCTCCATCTCCACAGCATACTGCCACGGTGCGTCTGGGTCCTCTGTCTCCTCCTCCTCCTCTACCAGATGCTCCTGCTCCTCCACTACTGTCCGCTGAGTGGAAAAACCACCCATTTCACTCAATAATTCCTGAGCACCAATGTCCTCCTCTACCTCCTCCTCTTCTTCCTGTCCTGCCCCCACAGGGGTCATGTGGCGTTGAGATCTGTGCGCCACGTCTACCGCATCCTGACCAGCCATTGTTAAAAGCATTTGTTCCAGGACGTGCAACAGAGGAATGACGTCGTTCATCCCATAGTCCTGCCGACTCACGAATAGCGTGGCCTCCTCAAAGGGCCTGAGCAAGCGGCAGGTGTCACGCATGAGCTGCCAATGGCTGACATCGAAGTTACACAGGGGAGTACCTTTATCCGCTTGTAACATCAGGAAATCGGTGATGGCCTTTCGCTGTTCGTAAAGGCGGTCTAACATATGTAGGGTTGAATTCCACCTTGTTGCAACGTCGCAGATCAGGCGATGCTGTGGAATTCCGTTCTGCCGCTGCAGCTCAAGGAGGGTGTGCTTTGCGGTGTAGGAATGGCTGAAATGCATGCAAAGTTTACGTGACATTTTAAGGATGTCTTGCAGTGGGATGGTGGATTTTAGGAACCGCTTGACAACCAGATTGAACACGTGAGCCATGCATGGCGCATGGCACAACCTTCCTTGACGCAGAGCAGACACCATGTTCTTTCCGTTGTCGGTCAACATGGTTCCGATTTTCAGTTTGCGCGGAGACAGCCATCTGTCGATTTCTCTGTTCATTACACTCAGAAGTTCCTCCCCTGTGTGACTACGTTCGCCAAGGCATACCAGGTGCAGCACAGTGTGACACCGTTGCGCCCTGCACATGTGATATGCCGGTCGGGTAATGGGACTTGGCACGGGGGTGGCGGCTGAGGACACGGTGGAAGAAGAGGTGGTAGAGGCGGACATCTTTGCTGGACCAAGGACGTGCAAACGTGGAGGCAAAAGCGGCGTGACCTGTCCAAGTTGCTGGTGCGGCTGTGCCGGCACCACGTTCACCCAGTGGGCCGTAAATGACATGTACTGTCCCTGACCGTAGTTACAGCTCCACACGTCGGCGCTGCCGTGCACTTTGGCAGAGACCGACATGCTCAAAGACTGGCCCACCATCTCTTCTACATGTGAATGCAGGGCTGGCACTGCCTTTTTGGCGAAGAAATGCCGGCTTGGCACTCTCCACCGCGGCTCGGCACAAGCCATCATTTCTCGGAAAGGTGCTGAGTCCACCACTTGGAAAGGGAGGGACTGCAGCACCAGCAACTTGGACAGGAGGACGTTCAGCTTCTGCACCGTCGGGTGCGTGCTCGCAAACTGTTGTCTCTTGGAAACGGATTCCAAGAAAGACTGCTGATGGAATCCATGAAGAGGAGTAGAAGGAGAAGGAGCATCTGAACGAGCGGAAGATGCCAACGAGCGACAACTCCCCTCAGCAGAGGTGTTGGAGCCTTGACTGGCTGATAGAGGGCGATTGACGTCGGGTGACGGAGCAAGTAACGGAGCGGGTGATGGAGCGGGGGCTGGGGCAGGCAGAACCGCCGTATCTTTATCACGGTTTTCCCAGGCCACCGAATGGCAACGCTGCATATGCTGACGCAACGCTGTAGTCCCAACATTGGCCCCCTGGCCACGCTTGACTTTCTGGCCACATAGTCGACATACGGCTACGTTTACTTCCTCGGGCGGCGTGACGAAAAATTGCCACACCGCCGAGTAGGAAACTTTGCCCCCGCTACTCCTCACTGGCTGACTGCTACTTCCTCCGTGCACACCGGCACCACTACTGGCCGTGGTGGTAGGCTGCAGTGGAGCTGGTGCTCTACTCCGTGGCCGTTTGGCTCCACTGACACTGCTGCGACCCTGCTGCCTCCTGGGCAACCCACCGACTGTTTTGCTCGCTGGCAAGCTGGCACCCTCTTCTCCTGATGATGCGGAAGCAATAGCCTGATGACGACGAGGCTGCCAAGTGCGATCAGCCTCATCATCATCAATTAGGGTCTCCGCGTCACTACTAGCCCCCTCGGCTGCGTGTGGGTCAGGAGACAGACCTGTCTCTAGACCGGCTACCGAGCCACTCTCCTCGCCAGTACTTCTTCGCCTGGCTGCTGAAGAGGCGGATGTCTCCCCCCGTTCCTGACCGCCCTCTGTTAGCTCTTCCTCACTGTACAGTGGGGCTGAGCCCACAGCATGCGATACTTCGCTTGGTGAGGGAACACCAAAGGACAGGGGCAGGTCGAGGACACGTGATTTCAGTGGGCTTGCTCCCGGGCCATGCCAACTAACGGTTGTGTCTGACGTACCCACCGACTGTTGGCTGTAGGTGTCAGAGGTGACCTGGAAAGAGGAAGACGACCGAGTCAACCAATCGATGACGGCAGGGTTGTCGGTGGAGATACGACCGCTGGATGACACCGGGAGCACTGGCCTCTGGCTGCGACTAGTGCTGCCTCGACCCCTTCCTCTGCTGCCACGTCTGCTCGCTCCAGAAACATTGCCTCCTCTGCCACTCCTCTGCGTGTTGTCTGACATACTCTTTAATTCAATAAGCACCCCAAAAATAAAACCGGATTTAACTCTTTGAACGTACAATAGTGGTTGTGAAGCAGAAAGTCAGTTTATTTAGCACAATCGGTCAATTGCAGCTTGCCGTTGGCTGGAAACTGTACGTTTATGTCACTGGAATGCACTAATCACCCAAAAAATATTACCGCCACCCGGCGTGTAAATGGATCTA